>NW_022436946.1:47422611-47493788 GCF_009761245.1 Sapajus apella
TATTCTTTATATACCTTTGCCTCACAACCCAAAAAACAGTTGGCAAATTATGTCAGTATACTTCCAGAAAGTCTCTTTCATTTCCTGGCCTTCCCCTTTTCTGCTCATTCCCATTGGCACTATGCTAGTTCATGCTGTCATGTCCTGTAGCAATAGTCTCCTAACTGGACTTTCCACTTTTTATTAAAATTCATAATCTCTATATACTGATTCAAAGTTAATTTTCATGTGGAACAATTCCCATAATATCACATCTTATTTAAAAAATCTTTAATTATGTCCATTGTCTACATGTAAAATATCCAGACTTTAAACATGGAATTCAAGATTCTTCACATTTTCCTTCAAAAACATTATAATCAACTTTTTTCAGCAAACATGATCTCTGACTAGATGGATAATTAGCCAGAAATTGTTTCCCCCCCCCAAAAAAACAAGCCCTGTATTTATTCTTATTTGTTTATTTGCTCATATTGTCATTTACCTAACTGTAATTCCCTACTCTTCACTCCATAGATATTCAAATCCTTCATCCATCCTTCAATAATACCTACTAACACCATTTAGTAGCTTTCCTCATTCTCTCTTCATAAAGGATATTTATAATAGAGACTGGTGACTACCCCTCAGTATTTGTCTACTTCCCTAGATTTTACGAGTAATATTGATCCCCAGTTAAAACTATACTTCTCACCTACTCTTGTTATTCAACTCAGTTTGAGCCACTGGCATATGATCAGAAGCAATTTGTACAACTTTCTGAAAATTATCTTTAAAAACATTGGCCCTGGAATGTTCCTCTTTTTCGGAAATGGTGCTAACTAGAAAAATATTAGAAGACCCTTGCTGAGGAAAACCGAGCAGTCCTACCAGACTTGGACTGTTCGCTGGACTGAGAACGAGAGAGAAATACACGTCCTCTAAATCAAGCTATGTTATTTTGGGCTGTCTTCATTAGAGACGCTTAACCACTACTTGTGTAACTCAAGTATATCTTTTCTCCATATTTATAAAATGAAGAGTGTCAAGTCATACTTATCATGGCCTGTTTTCTTCACTATAAATGAATGCACATCTTTTCCCTTTTCCATTATATTGTAAATGAATATATCCCAATACAGTTCCTTATTTATCTTTGCATCTGCTCAAATTTTTAGCACAAGGTTTTAAAAAAAAGTGAGTATTTGAAACATTTTTGAGCATTTGAAACATTTGAATTATTTGTATGCTCCTTTTATACTTTCTTTTTCAATTTCTGGCCAAATATCTAAAATGATTATTCTCTTACATCTTTACACCTAATTTCTCCTTAATCCTAAACTTCCATTGCTATAAAATCCAGCTTTTAAATCCATTATCTTGTTCCTCAAGTTTATTTTTTAATCATTTTTGAACTTCTAATAACATTATTATTGAATGATTGTCTTCTCTTTGAACTTCTGACATGAATCCTTGTTTCTCTCTCTGCCCCACTAACAGATAATCTCTCGTGGCTCAGTTTCAGTTCTCAGAATTCTTCTTCCTCCTTAATCACTTAACACACTTGTGACTAACTTTTATGCTGATGATTACAAAACTCTTAACTTACAGCCATACATTCTCCCTCAATGGATTTCCATCCATCTCTGTAACTTCCTACCTAGGCAGCTCACCATTACCTCATACTTAAAATGTTTAAAATTGAACCAAATAACTTCTCCCATATTATCTGTTTCCCAATTTCTCCTTTTCTAAAGTGATGTGGTACTTCTCTGAGCTCTTGAGACATAAAGTTTGTCTTCTTTCAATCTTCTTACTTAAATAAAAACTATGCTTAAGACATGTCATCTTTTAAAAAATGTCTCTGATTGATCTTATAGAATTCATTGTACTTTAGTTTCCATTCTTAATCATGGACTTTCTAAAGCAGTTTCTACTTGATTCCCCTTTTCCATATTGTCTTGCAAAACTATCCTCATATTAAGTTATGCATCATGAAACTCCCCTTGTGTAGAATCAATATCAGCTACTGAATTAGGTTTAACTTTCTCTGCCTCTGAATTTCAAGGCTCAATATAATATGACTCAATATTTTAAACTTTACTCAAACTATTGTGTAGACTGGCCCATTGTCCCATTATGCCTTTATTTATGCTGTTTCTGCTAAGTGAAAAGTCCTCTTCCTCTTCAGTTAATTCACCAAACTAGCTTCTATCCTACTCCTTTCTGAAATTCCAAAGGGTTTGCTTTTGCCCCAAAGTTGACGTGTTTCAAATATCTAGTTATTACCTACTGTATTTTGCCATACTAATGGGATTTCATGTATCAATTTTGTATTTCCAGAGTTTTATGAAGCCTTTGAGACATGGGCTTTTAAAAATCATTCTCCTCCTCTTCCTCATTACTATTAGTACTTGCATTACTTCAGTGCCTAAGAGAGGCACAATAGAATGACTACAGGTTTTGAAACTAGAAGGTTTGAATTCCAGCCAAATACATACTTTGTCTGTGGTGACAGATCACTAAATCTCTCTGATCTGAATATTCATTTCTAAAAGAGGAGGGGAAAAAACTCAGCATGTGAGATAATATATGCAAAGCAGTTTTGTAACTATATATTGCTACTTAAATGTTAGCTGAAAGTATATAATCCTTGTTCAAAGATTTCTTACTGTAGACCCTTAGAGAAAAGAAATAATTTAGATAATATATAAAATAATCTACGGCTCATTGAGGGAATACATTACCATTTTCTGGAAAAACAAGCTAATAAAGCATTAGTTTGAACACTTCATCGTATCAGGGACAAACTACATTACAAGTACTGAAGAGTACAAAAATGATTTTTATAACATATATAATTTTAAGCCAATAAGTGATATACTTTACACATTTGAACACTTCTTTTCCTTAAGCTGAAATAGCCTTTCTACAATGGCTTTTCTTCTATTTATATGTCATAATTTAAATTCAATATGAGTTCATTTCTTCTTCATCCTTATTATTACATAACAATCATCAACTTTCACATGCATTATGAAAAATTCAAAGAAAATCTTGTTTAAAAATTTAGCTGTAATCCTCTCGGTTTTTTTTGTTGTTGTTGTTTTTGTTTTTTGTTTTTGTTTTTGCTCTACTTAATTACTTAGTTGACATAGCAATTCTCCACCTCATTTTATAGATGGGGGTAAATGGGTTGGAATAGGAAAAATACATAGTTTTTCAAATTAATTTGTCTTAAACAAAATAGACACAATCAATTCCAAAACAAAATATAAACAAAAATTCTAGTATGAGAAATACCAAGTTTTTTTTGCATTACATACTATTTTCATATTGACTGTGACTTTTTTTTATGAGCATATGATTAAACTAATAATGTGAAGACATGATCTCTTAGTACATTTTAATTTAATTTCCAAAGTAATTTAAAAATTCAAAATTTGATACTCAAATTTTCAATTGTTACTTCTGTATTTGTGGAAAAAAAGATTATCTTGAATGTTGATAAATATTTGCTAAAGAGTGGTACATTGTGTTGAATAAAAATATAAAATTCTCAAAAGCAAATTATCCTTCCTAACAAGAAAAGTTACATCATCCAAACTTAAAAAAAAAAAAAATTGTCAGGTGACAAGGTAATGCTGACCGGGTTATTTAGAAGAGAAATGGAAAACAGTCACTTGCTACACTAAAAACTGATTTACTTTAAAAACTTTCACAGAATGACTGTAAGCCATTTTCAGCCTCAATTTTGGATTTTGATAAATTGTCCTACACTTCAGCTATGCTCAACTTTTCAGCATTATTTAAATGAGCCATGTGCTTTTTCAACATAGGTGATCACCCCGTTTGATGCCAACACAACTGAGCATGGCACAACTGGTATGTTTGGTATTTTCTTGAGAAGCAGATCTTGGGAATGGATTTCATAGTTGTGTTTCCAGCATGAAAGAAAATAGCCAGAAATCAGAGAGTAATTTTAGAAATTGGATCTAGATGGGCTGTGTTTTGAGGGTAATTCTATTTCTAGAGTATGAAATTATATTAGTTTAACCCAGAAATGGCCTGAAGAGGGCCAGTTATAACAATTATCGTACTAGGCAGAAAATCAGATCAAACGTCAGGAAGAATGGAAATGACGTCTCTACAGGCTTATCAAGTAATAGACAACCTTACCATATGTCTGTTACGTATGATCTGTTGAAATTATGCCATTCTCATGACATCTCTAGTGGGATCAGGCATATAATGGGGACATCTCAAGCCTCTGTAAAGCAGAGTTGCCTACAACTAAAATAGTTTAAAACAAGGCATGAAAAATTAAGGTGAGGCATTCCAGATAAGGCAAATTCAAATAATGAACTATTGAAAATGATATATATAATTAATAACATCACTTGATGTTTGTGTCACACTTGCCAATTGTAAAACTTAGCAATATTATCTCATTTTGAACTGGAATAAATAATCTAAGAACACTATTGTCATTAGTAGAAAAATTCAGTATCCTATAAATCAGGTATCTCTGAAGTGTACAGAAGGATTGAGACAGGTCTGTAATGGAGATCGCCTGTGAAAATGTTCCTACTCTCTTATTGCAATCCATTACAGTCAGCATTTCAGTCTTTATCATTTCTCATAAAAAAAGAAAAGGGAACTCCTATGATCTAATTTATTTCCCAGTTATAGAAGAATACTATTTCTAGTTTGTCCTACTCTCCAATCAATGAGTAATTACTTAATTTTCACTTAGAATAGAAGGCTCCTTGCTTCATCACTTTTTAGCATATTTATAACCTTCACTATATAAAACCAAATCATGCATACTGAGAGCAATCAGTAATTAAGATTTCGTCATGATGTCCGTTATATCATCAGAATACAAAAAATCACAAATGCTCAAGAAAATATCAGGTTTTAGATAAGAAATGCATTAACTAATTTCTATTAAAAACATTACAGAATGAATGTTACTTTTAATTACTTCCATACCAAGTCTAATAACATAAATGTTTCAAATGCTAAAATTAAATAATATATGCATAGATATAAAATCCTTAAGGGATGTTCAAGATATTAAATCCTTAAGGGATATTCAAATTCATCTGAAGTCTAAAGTTTACAATACTATCTTTGCACTATATTTCACCATTGCCACCTGAATTCTAATTATTTTTCACGTGTAATAGAATATTGCTTTTTTTTACCCTATTAGAAAAAGCTATCTCTTTAAATCCATGAAGAAATACTAATAGCAAGAGCCTCAGCAATTTTTCTGAAATACCACAGTATGTCTCAAATGAAATAAATCAAATTAAAGGAATTTAACTAAACATATTAGAAGAGAGGGGAAAAAACACCTTCCAGGAGAGACTGCTCATTTTTTAAAACCATTATTTTTTTAATTAACATTGATTTCAGAAAATAAAATATTAAGAAGTAACCTTAAAATATTTTATGTGTCTACTGTAAACAATTACCAAATATAATGCCATATAACTTTGTAAAAGGCACCATATCAAACACGCTGCCATTAAATTCTTTTATAATACCTGTATGAAACTCAAGGGTTCACTACCAGAAGCTTCTGTAAAAATATCTCTACCACTCTGAAGTTTAGTCTGTGCAGTTATCTTTTATAATGTTACTAAAAGTCTAAGAAATAGAGATAATTTCCTAAAATATTGTTTTATTCCATAGTAAATAAAATTAAGGTTTCTTTTCAGTGGCATGCTCTGCAAACACACTAAATGATCTTGTGAAGCTGTGTGATCTTTTTATATTCATCAAGTATCACTTCACTTTTAGGTTTTATTATTTGTTTGCCTATTTTTTAATTGTTTACTTTCTTAATGAATACTCATCTTCTTATCCAGAAAATTTGTATTGTCATCATTCCAAAAAAGTAGTTTATGTAACCTAAATATCAATTTCTTTTCAGAAATAAGAATGATTGTTATTCTGTTATCACTTGCTATTACACATTTTCTGTTGTTATGAATAACATATATCCCAAAATATTTTCTATTGTTCAATAACTTAAATATATTACTTAAAAAGTAATTGCGTGAGCATTAGTTTTGAGTCACACAGCCCATATTGTTTTTTCTTTAATTGTGCATATTGAAGTACTTTAAGAGTTTGTTTTTAAGGAAAAGATTTTCCTAGCTATAATTGCTTTCAGTTACCTTCCAAATCATTAATGAGCAGGATGTTAGTTAAGGCAGTATTGTGTTTTCTATACTTAGGTGTAAAAGGCTTCATAATGTAAAATGACATGGTGATGTTTTGAAGTTGGATGAAGTTAAACTATGGTTAAGAAAGGAATGAAAGGAACAAAACATTTAGAAAACACTTTTATGTAAACTAAGAGCATACAAGTTTAAAATTTAGGAAGATGGTTTAAATAAACACAACTGAATGTAAATATATTTGGTTCAATTGAATATAACTCAAAGCTCAAGAAATCTGATCATCATACACTCATAATCCCATTTGATAAAAGTAAATACAAGCTAATGCAATATATTAGCTAGATAACACTATGCCAAAAGATTTCCAAATAGAAAGAGTAACATTTGCGTGTGTGGGAGGCAACACATCATCAGGATCAGTAACATGACTTCACACTCCAAAACAAAGTAACTCCCACATTGCAAGAATTATAATGTTGACAGATTCTTAATATAGTCATTATCATCCATATTAATATACAGCTAGCCCATTTGCTCTTTCCTTGGAATAGTCCCTTGCTGATTTTGGATTAAGGAGAATATCTACATAACTTAATCCACTTATATCTCACCAGTGTTCCCATTCCATATTTCCAGCTGACTATAAGCAGATGTAACTGGATATACTGCTATACTTCATACTCAGCATGACCAATATCAAATTGATCACCCTCTCCATACCAAACTGACAACCTGTCAATATTCAGCCAATGTGGGAGGTAACTGAAGCATTGTCCCACCATCCAGATGAAAATTCTTAAAATCATCTATCTGTCTTTTCCTTAAATATTTGTATCTAGTATATCACCAAAGTTTATTGCCTTTTTTTCAAAATAATTCCTGAATTAGCCTTTCCATTTTCATTTCACACTCCCCTTATTACTATAATTTTTGCTGGGCTGTAATTACCTCCAACCCAACAGATCTCCCTATCTTTTGATTCTCTCATCTATATCTCTTTTGTCTTTTCTGTACATGACTATTAGGTAAATCTTCTCTAATTTTAGTACTTTTTATTCATTGATTAAAAATCTGCAAGAAACCAACATGCCTTTCCAATAAACTCTAAACTCTTCTGCCCAATATTCAAGCCTTTAGAAATCTGAGTCATGACATCTTTTTTACTATGCTCTAATAAAATCTTATGGTTTATTTAAATAGACCAATAAATATCTCATACATGATACTCATATAACATATTACATTACATTCATATTAAGATCTCCATATTTTGTTAATGTTTTTCCTCCCAGCAAAAATGTTTATTACAGTTCATTAATATTCTACTTAATATTTTAAAGGATAGTTTACTTATTGGATGATACACTCCTTGACAGATAAATATGCTATGCTATATTTATTTTAGCCTCCTCCACTTGAAATGTTTACTTCATTATCTTCCCTTTAATATCATTTTCCTATGTTAAAGCCTTAATTCACTTACTGAGATAATAAATTAAATAAATGAAATATGTCATTTTAATTTTCTATCTCTTATAGCATTAGAACAATACTGATAATAGAATAAATGCTCAAAAATACTATTGTTTTGTTGGGTCCATATATAGAGAAAAATAAAATTCTATAGCACTTTGTTCAGTGATATGAATCATTATCATACTAATGCTTTTCAATGAATTGCACACAGGGGTTCCTTGGGTGTACAAGAAGTATTACAAAGTTAATAAAACAATCACTAAAATGTATCTGTTCTTCAGTGTATTTTTTATTAAGCAAGTGCAATGTGGTAATATTGATAGCTAGTAAATATTTGACACTTTGGACAAAGAGTATTTGTATTAATTCCTTGTTTACCCAGCCTACCTGTCTATTTTGTGATCTACTTCTTGAGCAGATTTATTTCGTATTTAAACTACTGATGGAATCAATCCTACTACTTTAAATTAAAAAATAAAATATATCGAGTCATATAATTTCTATATTTTATCCAGTTACATATTTCTCTGAAAAATAAACAAAATATGGGAATAATTATTAACCTGTACAAAAGTATTTTAAAATGAAGTTTTTATTACTCTCATCTTAAGTGTAAGTTTCTTCAACAGAATGATTGGTGGGATCTAAAATATGATTTGTCTGTAAATACTACCTCGTAAGATATATTTCCTTTAAAAAATAAAGAGGAATATTAAGACGCAGTGTACTGCTGGATGGGCTAGACTCAGCGGAAACAGCACGAGAAAAAGTGGGAACAAGGTATTTTTTAATGACACAAGGAAAAACAACATGAAACTAGATGAAGTGGCTCAGAAGTTCTAAGAAACAACAGATCTCTTCATGAAACTGAGGAGTAGGCACAATAATACCCACCTCTGTTAACAGTATTTTGGCTATGAATGAAAGCACTGCCTTTAAATGTGCAAGAAGAGAAGCGAGTCTTAGCCATTATTCAGCCCTTTCAAGCCGGGCTTTCCCACCACTGGTAATCACTGTAGATAACATAATCCTTGAGCATGAATTAAGGAGGTGCACGTAAATACTAAGAGCTGACAGGCATGTAGGACTGAGACTGGGAATTCCTTTCACACTTAGTAATGTTAAGTAGTGGGAGCTAAAATGCTTCTTAAGAGAGTCTATTTTAGAGTTTATAGCTACCTTCAAAATTATTTTTTTAAAGGTTCTACTCTTCCTCTGATTACTAGCACAAGTTTACTTTCCTGTTCTATTTGCCAATCATTTTTTTGAAAAAATTTTTTAGGATGTCTATGCAAGTTAGGAGAGTGCCTGACAAAAAATATAATTGATAGTTGTCTTGATACAACAGATTATATAGTCTTGTCTATAGTGCTGTTTTCTCTCTCTAGGTTGGGTGTGTGTGTGTGTGTGTGTTATTGTGTAATAAGACCAGTCACTTTACTTTACCTCATTTTTCCTCCCTGAAAAATGGTCATATTGGACTAAATGTTCTCAAGTTCTTTTTACTCTTTGAATGTTGTTTTATATAGAAAACAAAGAATGCTTTGTAAGAACTTTGGCTGGGACCATTATTTGAATAGTACTGAAGGCAGATTTTTTTGAGAATAGGGTGTCCACTAAGTTAAGATTCAATGTGAAGTAAAGGAAGGGCAATGTTAAACTAGTTGATTACCTAAAAATAAATCTAAGTGTTACAAATAATGACTATCTTTAAGTTTAAAGGCTGTCTCTAGGTTAATCTTTAAGTCAGCCTCTCCCAAAATAAAGCATTCTGTACCAGTAGCAGATACAATAAAGCTACCCAGATAATTTTTTATTACATTTACAGGAGATACATATTTTCTTGAATTATGGAAAGCTATAAATAAAATTTTATTTATTTTTGTAGCTATTTATTTAATATAGCTGATGCTTCTCTACAGTACATTAAAGTATCTGCTGAAATATGTATGAGACTGTGGTATAAAACTTTATGTATATTAACCCCTCAGAGAATCAGAATTCATTATTCATTATCATCCTCAGTAACTTTAAAGAAATGTTATAGATACAAGCAAAAACTTTTTAAATGTATTAATTTGTTATTTTGCATTTAATTTCACTGTCTTCAAATATTTTGTCCATCAAATATGAACAAGTCAATGAAACCTCTTTAATTTATAAGTTCTAATATATAAATTTTTCTAAATTAAAATATATTCCATATACATAGAAATATATATTTATGTATACAAATGTTGACCGTGTTGAACAAATAGCAATTTGAGAGAAAATCCCTGGGTTGTTTTTTATTACTATTGGTATTGCCATTATTTACTAACTGGTTTTCTCTCTTTTATCCTCAGTTTCTTATTCTGTAGAGGGTGGAGGTCACCCCTAGTAATCACTAAAGCTTTTTTTCTAGAATTGATAATCCAAGAGTTTATTATTCTTTTGAAAATATATCCTTACTTATTATCTATTGAGTCACAAAGGTAGATAGTACAAGGGTAAATACTTAAGCAGGACAGGATTTAAATTTGTAAAACCTTTGTAAAAATAATGCAATTAAAGCTCATCATTTTCAATTTACATATTTAAATTATGACACAAAAAGAAAATAGCTGCATAAATTTTTGATAAAAGCTTTGAAAACTTTTTCACTTTCAGAGTATAATTGAATCCAAATTTGTCATTTATTACTTACTATTGAGAAGATTGGGAAACCAGTTTAGCTTACACTTTTTTCTTTTTTCTTTTTTATTAAATCTGAGGCTTTACTAGCATCTCTACAATAGAAATAAGTGTGGGCTAGTAAACAATGTCTACTTATCTCTGCTTGGATAGACCAGTGCTAGCATTTGTCTTTCTGGTTATATTGCTCATGATTAATACATTTTTCTTTGTGTTTCTAAATACATTTACCCTAGTTGCAATTTAGTCTTTTTTTTTAGCATCTTTAAATAATATCCTAATATGTGGTGGATATAACAATAAAAGTTCCACTTGAGCACTGTAGGGAAATGTTTGTATTGATTTATTTTTTAACTACTATATTTACCCAGTGAAAACATACTGGGGAAATTGGATTCTATAACTATTGTTAGTGATATTTTCCTAGTCAGTCAAGTCATAGGCTATTAATGGCTTACATATTTTTTTATTGTGACCGAAGTGTAGTAATTTCCCTTTGTGTATTCAATTATATGTATATAATCAAATAAATAAAAATCAATAACTTGTGGATGAAATATAAAACCAATTTGGTCTGAACATTTGACCCATTCATGTAATGAGGCAAATGGTTTTGTGATCATGACAGGCACCTCATATTGATAGGGAGGCTGTAGTTAAAATTCTTGGCTGTAGCCCCAACTTCCTGATTGGGATTCACTATTCCTTCTTTCTTCCTCTCTATCTTTATATGCTTACCCATCCCAAACTAACTCTGACTTTTCCAGATGTAGATTATTCTCTCCTTTCCAGTTCATTTCTTCCTTATTTCATCCCCATCAGAAGACACAACACTCACATTTATACGGTAGAAATAAGAAAGGAATAACACAAATGCAACGTCTCTTTGGCTGCCTCTCTTTATGGGGCCGCTATACATATATGTGAAGTAAATCCACTGAAGGGTAAAACAAAAACTATCTCTGATAAAGATACTTGAAAAATTGTTAGCCAATGCTTTTGTATGTGTGCATGCAGGCATGTGTGTGTATGCGGTATACGTTAGTATTATTTTACTGTGAATTTCTTTAGTTATAGTAACCAATTTTTTTTTTCTTTTTTTTTTTTTTGAGGTAGAGTTTGGCTCTGTTATCCAGGCTGGAGTGCAGTCGCATGGTCTTGGCTCACAGTAGACTCCGTCACTCAAGTTTAAGTGATTCTCCTGTCTCAGCCTCCTGAGTAGCTGGGATTACAAGCGCCCACCACCACGCCTGGCTAATTTTTGTATTTTTAGTAGAGACAAGGTTTCACTATGTTGGCCAGGCTGGTCTCTACCTCCTGACCTCACATGATTTGCCCACCTTGGCCTTCCAAAGTGCAAGGATTACAGGCATGAGCCACCACACCCAGCCATAGTTACCTAATTATTTTCCTGTAATGTCTGCAGCATTCTTTAGCCCTCTAATTATCTTCTTTGTTTCAGGTTGAAGATAAATGTTAACATCTATTATTTAAAAGGCAGGCCTACCCAGTCACTATAAATTGTATAAAATAAAAAAATAGAGAATACATCTGAAAGCCATGTGATTTAGATGCACAACATGCTCAAATATACAAAATAATTAGATCTGTGTTCTTTCCTTACAAATACATAGGACATATTTACCAATGAAAAAACCTTACAAAATTACACTTTCCTTATTCTTGATTTGAACTGATAACATTCTTAACTATTCGGCTTCTATCTCCTTCCAATTTAAGAATGGAAGAATATATTTTTTATTATGTTTTTACTTATGGCCAAAGCAAACATTAGATGTATTTGGATTTTATACCTAGTTAAATCATTTTGTGCTTTAATGCACCAATCACTAATATGTTTAGAGCTTTTAGAGCTTTTTATTTTACTGCAGAACAAATTGGCTTTGATTCAATTAAACTGTTTTGCAAATATAAGTCAAAAAATCCTTATAGTAAAACAAAGTGGGCTATGAATGTAGTACTTGAAGTACATAACATATTGATTCAAAGCCACTATTGTTATATAGAAACTCAAAGATTATCTTCAAAAAAGGGATAAGTAATAACAGATTTGTCTAAATATGGTGATTTAAAAAGCTTATTAATGTTTTGACTTGTTATGCAGTTTAATTATCAAGAAGTACAATAGCATCTGGCATATTTTCTCAAATGGATTATTGACAAATTAATTTCATAATGTTAGAACAAGTTTTAGAATATGATAATATTCTATTGTCTGGATGCAGGTATTTTATAAATTTGTTATTTATTTATAAGGAAGATCATCGCATTAATTATTTTAACAAATATACCATGAATCTGATACTAATAAATAGCTTTTTATGAGCATTTTAATATTTACCCTGCAGCCCTTCTCATCACTCAATCTATCTATTCTCCGAGACCTCCTCCCCATTTTAGAATGTATAATAAGCTAACTCAATTTGGAAGGTCACCTATGAGATTCTATTAGGTTGCTGCAGAAGTAATTACAATTTTTGCCATTGAATTGCAATTACTTTTGCAGCACCTAATACTATATTTCTAATCTATTAGAAAAACAAATATGTAGTTATTTTGATGATTTTTAATGATTTGCCAAGGTTTGTAAACAGAAACCAAAATTTCAAGTTGCAAATATGTTTTGTTTGGCCAAAACCATACCTTAAACATTTTCTTAAAACCAGGGCTATCAAACCTTTTTCTCTAAAACCACTTCTTTTTCAACTGTACTTTAAGAACACAACTACCTATTTCTACTCTTCAATGTTTGTATTGATTCTACTATATTTTTCTTAACTCTGAATGTATATGAATGCAATGTTTGTTCTATGAAATATATTATTGAAAATACAATGATATATAATTAGATGGCTCTTGTATAATGCCAAAACTGACTCTGTGGCCACATATAATATATGCGAGTTGATTTATATTGTGGGTAAAAGAAACAGCTTTACTTTCCCAAATTATATAGGCAAAATTGGAAATCTGAGATCAAGAAGGCAAAATGGAGTACAGTTATTTTTAAGTAAGAAAGTATATATTCCAAGGAACATTTTATACTTTTCAATAATCAATCAATATAAATAACCTGAAAATTATGACATATAACTTTATAGATAAATTGTAAATAAATTTTGAAAAAATTATCTAAAACTTATTTAGATTAACATAAATGTAGAAAAGTAGAAGATTCAAAGAGTGGCAGATTTATGAGAGAAAAGTAAATTAGTAGATAGTAGTAGTAGATAGTATAATAATAGCAAATTAGTAACCATTGCCTGAATTTAGTAAAGATTTAAAAAACAAAGAAAATCCCCTACTCATGTGGACCATATTGCTCAATAGTCATACAATGACTGTTTAATTATAATATTTTAACTCGTAGACAATAGTTTTGAGTGCAAAAAATGACTAAACTATTTAGCATATACGTTTATGCATTTGATTATAATTAGGCGTTCTATTTTTAATGTAGAAAAATATACCACTGCCAATATTTATTACATGTTTCTCTGATTCTTTATAAAAGTAATAAAAATAATTTAAGTGATTCTATTTAATATGCAAATCCTATAACTCCACACATTAAGAGTTTTAAGGATAAGTCACTTTTAAAACAATTACTAAATAAGAGATTTTATACATTACAACATTTCTATCAGTTTGTGTGTTCTCAAAACTCTTATTTCTAACTTTATCAGATTTCTGTCAGTGCTGCTTTATATTAGTTTATATAATTATTTTATACAATGTAGATGTTAAAAATTGCATTATTTCTTAATGCCTTTGAGAATTTTTTGAATTCTTGTTAATAAGAATTGAACTATATCTATGTATCTCTCTGTTCCTAGTGTTCTGTGTCTATTATTCAATGTGTGTGTTTGTGTGTGTGTGTGTGTATATATATATATGTAACATATATATATATATATCCATGTGTGTATATACACAGGTATATATACACACACTTACACACATACACACATCATTTTTTCAAAAAAGCAATGGACATATTTTATACACTTCCCAAGGATGCTTTTCTCTCCTGCAGTTTTTATTCATTTGAAGAGCTTTACTTATCCCAAGCCAATAAAACAGGAAATGTACTCATGAAAGAAGTCCAAGAAGTCCATCTGTGACTATTCATTTCTCTGAGCTATCAGTTCTTTAATTTCTCAAAATATTTTTTCATCTCAAGCTTGACTATCTGCTTCACTAAACAAATAGACTGTTCCAAATTCTAGCAGTAGATCCTTTTTTTCCCTAAATCCCAAATGATCTTATTTAAAAAACAAAACGAAACTATCTTCCTTCAGCATCCAAAAAATATTTACTCACTCTGAAACCCTCTTTGTATGTGTTTAAGACCATTTAAATTATTCCTTCCTGGTTTGATGTATAGATTTATAGGACATTATAATAATAATCATGTTTATCAAAATTTTGTTTCTTGTTTGGTGTATTTCAGTAAAATTTGTCAAAATATTTGCTATCAAAATCTTTTTTACACTGATTATGGGGTCAATGATTTAATTATTCTTATTGATAATATTCTATCCCTGTGTAACAGCTTAATAAAAGTTATAGACCTTAATAAAAGTTACATAATAACCTTTGTGTTTTTTACTTTGAAGTTTTGCTTTACTAATAATTTCAAACACTGTTTAAAATTATTTTTTTGAAGAGAATATTTTAATTTCTATACTAGTTGAGAGCCCTATATCTAGTTCTCTTGTACCTTTGGCTGTGTGATCTCTAGTATGCATTTCAACCACTCAATTCCTCAGTTATCTTATGTATAAAACAAAGGAGGAGCATAAAAACACTTTGTCATTCCATAACAATTTTATAATGTTCTCAATATGATTGATATTTCATTTGCCTTAGTTTGTCTGTATGAACTACTTTCTATGAACATCATATCTCTATTTTTATTCTTCATAGCTTATCTGTCTTTTCATAGAAATATTTTTACTTGAACATGTACTCATTTGTTAAACATATTATACTTTATAAATTTATTAATTGAAAGACAGCAAATGTAATAAATTAGCCTATATTATTTTATATAATTATGATTTCTCATAAGTTCTGTTATGTATTTACTCTCTCTTCCATGGATCTTTTCTATAATATTAACTTATAGGTCCTAAAATTTTCACATAAATGTAGCAGTATAGGTAAATATATTTAACTGTTATGTACTGAAAAGAGATAATAATCAAGGAATAGGTAAATTGACTAAAACAAAAATCTTACCTCCTTCAAATTTGCTTAGATATAAACATTCACATGTTATCTAAACTGCATGAAGGATAATAAAGGACATGTTTAATAAATACTGGCATGTAAAAATATTAGGCTGGTGCAAAAGTAATTGGGGTTTTTGACATTAATTTTAATGTACTTTTGGCAAAGCCATAATTATTTTTGCACCGACTTAATTATCTGTACATAATAAAATGACTCAACAATCTTTTTATTGAATCTAGCCTCGCTTCAATTTTTTATTTATATTTTAAAGCAACCAAATACAATATAATAAATTTTTCTTCTAAATTTAATCTGTACCATGGCAGCTTGGAAAGAACAATGAAGGACTGAAAGAAAAGAGGCCAAATCTTGCTGAAGAGCTCCTATAATTAACTACAGAAACAATACAAAGAGAATGAAAGGGAATATTTGGAAATGTGCCCTCCATTCTAACAGAAGATGAAGAAGGAAGAGGAAGAGGAAAGGGGAGAGGAGGGAGAAAATTCCAATGACCCTGTAAAACAGTGAGGGAATATTCAAAGATTAGCATCTACTTAATGTCTTAAAGGATAGATGAGGAACTAAGTGAAAAACTAAAGTGTAGCATATTGCTGAATACTATACAGCTGATAGAACTCTACAGTTTATGCTGTAGTCATATTTTACAGATCAAAACCATTTTAAGGTCTTCTAAAAGAAGAAAGAAAAAAGATGAGAAAGAATAACCTAATATCTAAAGTAAGATTAAATATTATGAAGAAACATATTCCTTTTAAAAACTGCAAAACGCAATGCTAGCTATGAGTGTTAAAGCCCTGCATGTTCAAGACTTTAAACTTTGAACTTTACTGCTAGTTGTGAAAGTGAAGTTCTGTCAATGGGTGGCTACATTTTGCCTTTGTGCTGTGGTTACTGCATGCTGTCACCACTCTGGCTCCAGTTCTATGATTAAATATGGACTCTTGTTAGCTCACTTTATTTTTTTAAATTTCAGTTTCTTCATTTAAGCCTGAGATTCCAATAATGATAGGATCAGCTTTTTTTAAAAAATCAGATAGAGGCCTAGAACTCCATAGGTTTATTTTATTTGAAATGCTATTTATCATTTTTAAACAAATAATTCAGTTTCCCTAAATGTCTCAAAGCATTCAGATGAGGTTTATAAACCATTCTGGTCATTCAACTAATCTAATTTGGTCTATTTAAAAGTTTTGCAAGACTTAGTATTAGAAAATAAGATACCTATGTCCCAATGTCTTATTTAAATGTTATATATCTAATATATATTCTTTAACACGCTGTATAGTTGACACACTTCTTTATACCTCTGCTTTCAAAATATAATGTCCAGAAGGTTTTCAGAATTACATTCAGCAATTTCATTAGCTTTATACTGTAAATCTCTGAGAAACTGTTAGCAATGGCTTTAATATTTTAGTTTTTACCATGCTATTATAATGCTTCACGCTTTTATACAAAAGTTGAACTATGCAACAAGTGCTCAGTTTGTAAAATAACGTATAAAGGAAAATAGCAATCAAAAACAATTTGTTGTTGTTTGCTGTGCTACCACACTCTAGTGCGGACAAGTATTTACGAGGTCAGTAAATCAAATCTCAGGAAGATAACAGGTGGCTAATAGAAGCAGAAACTACAAACAAAACTGCTATTTGTTGTAGTCTGGCATATTGCTTTAGATACATTATAGACAAATATATCATTAGGATGATATCCTCTGCAGGCAATGCTCAACACTGAAGTGCCATCCATATTTATTAACTTCTTGGGCTTGCCTTTCAGATTTCGTGCTTTTTTGGAATGCTACCTCACCTGCTATGCCTTTTAGAGTTCTGTCTTCAGGTGTACTAATTTATTACTATCTGGTCCCTTCCTATATACATTTGTCCTTTTCCAATATTAAATTTTAAATCACTCATTCAGACAGAACATGCATTACATTTGCATTTCTCCACACTTCTTAGTGAGAGGGTACTCAAAAATTTGGGATTAAATGGTTTTAAGTCTCTGGAGTTTATAGCCTTTATCCCAAAGTTTAAACACACACACATACACACACACACACACACACACACACAAACACACACACACCTTGCTTTATAGTTATAATTCAAAAAATTTTAATAATCTGCAGAAAATTTTTTCACACACATGTCCTTCAAAATGCCTCTGTCAAAAATGAAAAGAGAAATTGCTAATTGTCTCTAGACAGGCCATTTTAATATCACTACAGGCAAACTTTAAATACTCTAGGCTCACGTACAAGATGAATTCAATACTTATTTTCTAGCTTTTTGTACTATGGTACATTTATTCTAAAAGTAGAACATTAATAATTTCTCTAAATTAGTTGAATTTTTGAAATATTTTATAAATGATTTATTATAAAATAAAATATCTGAATGTACTTTAATATTTGAGTTAAGAAAATCAAATTGTTTTTAGCTGCTGTGTTAAACTACAGCATATTTACTTTAGTTGCTCTAGTAAAAACTGCTTTTATTATCCAAAATATTTCTCTGTGAATTCATCATTGTCTCATGCAGCACTAAGCCATTTAATCAAATACTAAATAAAAATTTCATATTTTATTTCTGAAAGAGTAGGTATAGTGACTGGCAGGTTATTTCAAATAAATACATATTAGAAATTATGAGTGAGAGGGATATAAAAAATAAATTTTGCACATTGTGATTTTTATGCTAATATTCATTGATAAATTGATGGATGGATGAATAGAATTAGGTTGGTGGATGATTGATAGATGTATTAGTAATAGTTTTCAGGTGATGAAAGATCACTAAATGAAAACAAGGTTCATTAATATTTAGGAAGGAATATGAATTTATACAATCTCAATGTAGCTATAAATTATAATAATCAGTTTAATATTTTGGATACATGCTGTTTTGTGTGTTATGATCACAAACTAAATCAATAATATACCTTTAACTTTAAGAAACAACACTTCGTCAAACTTGAGAAAGAATAACTGCTATTTATGAAGCTTTTGTCTAACAACATTTTTTATTTGGACTAAGCTAAGACTTAAGCTATAACACTTCCCATTAACTATAAACGAGTTTGTATAAGAGGTGTCAGAAGGCTGCAAACCAAAGATTAAAATGAGCGAATGCCTTGCAGGATGGACCATATAATCCTTTGATAATTGAATCCATTTTAAGATGAGCCATTTAAAATTGCTACCTGTCCAACCTACACAAGATGAGCAAACTGGAAGCATGTAGATAATAATTACTAGTTGTCTCTGAACAGGCCATTTTAATATCACTACAGTCAAGTTTTAGACACTCTAGACTCACATATGAGCTGAATTCATTACTTCTCCTTTAGTTTTTTGGTACCATGTACTTGTATTCCAAAAGAAGTAGAACATTCATAATTATCATGTGTTGTCTAAGATGTAAATGGAATTTAAAATACAATGACCTCCTTTTAGTTCTGTTTGGTACAGTGTCTGTCATAAGCTAGACTAATAGGACTCTAACAAAAAGATTACAACCTTAAAAAATGTATAGTTTCAAAACTGTGGATGCAATTAAAATCTGCATAATCCACCTTGAGTGCTGATCATTTAGAAAGATTAACTAACTTCATTCTTGCAATAAACACAAAATAAATTAGCAATTGTTTTCTAACATACTTTCTCCTTTAACACAGAAGGAAATAATACTAATAAAATTAGAATTTACATTAATCATATACTTGCTTACAAATTATGATATGACAGTATAAAAAAAGCTTGTAGGGCCGGGCGCGGTGGCTCAAGCCTGTAATCCCAGCACTTTGGGAGGGCAAGGTGGGTGGATCACGAGGTCAACAGATCGAGACCATCCTGGTCAACATGGTGAAATCCCGTCTCTACTAAAAACTACAAAAACTTAGCTGGGCATGGTGGCACGTGTCTGTAATCCCAGCTACTCAGGAGGCTGAGGCAGGAGAATTGCCTGAACCCAGGAGGCAGAGGTTGCGGTGAGCCGAGATCGCGCCATTGCACTCCAGCCTGGGTAACAAGAGCGAAACTCCGTCTCAAAAAAAAAAAAAAAAAGCTTGTTTGCTAGGTTGTGTGGTTTTTTTTCCAACTTTCTAATAATTTCATAAATTTTAATGCATTTAGAAAATATTAAGTATCCATGATTATCTTTTTTGATTAATAACAAAATTTGATTTTCTGACCAAGTTTACAAATAAGTACTAACAAGTTGTCCTAAGACCAGCAAGTTTTAAATAAAGTTAAATTTCTTAAATATCATAATTAAATGTAAATTTATGTATTTATTGTATGTACTTTCTTAAAAGATATTAAAAACTAAAGCAATGATATTTTTTCAGTGAATTTTTAAAAAACTTTTAAGTGTTAACTATATTCAAGTACTATGAAGTCATAAACTGTCACTTAAATAGATGTGACACAATCTTATGCTTTTATGTACATCAGCAAAATGAGCACTGTTAATAATTCCAAGGGGAATCAGGAGAATGGATGCTTAATCTTGTTACAAGTGATTTAATCTATATAGAATGTGTATGATGAAGATAAAAAATTGAAATGAACTTATATGCTAAAGTAATGCTTCACACCTTTGATTCAGAAGGTTAACTGATAATAGAGAACAAAAAATTAGAGGTAATAGATTAACAGAGAGAGAGAGAAAACGCCCCATGGCTAAGTGTTGGGGCAATGCTGAGTTAAACAAACCTAATCAGATTTCTTTATTGCAAGAATTTTCAGAGCCTTTAACTTGTTAATAGTGAATTCCTAAAAGGAAACTCTACTACACAGTTCTCCTGACCTTATTTAATCATAGAGATTTTTTTTTTCCCCTAGAAACAGCTTAGCATCTGATCATTTGTAAAAACTGTCCTAAAATATGTTATACACTTATACTGCATGGGCATTATGAAGGGTACCACACTTAACAACTTGTTTTTTTTTTTGCTCCAACTTCTCCATGGCTGTAGAAAAGTTGGGAAAAATATTGATGTATTGGAATATGCCACATCAAAATAAATCAGTTATTTTCTACAATATTAAAAATTTACATTTTGATAGCATCACTTAAAATATTAGTGTACTGATTACTGTTTCTTACACGAAACTAGTTCAGCAAATTCATATTTCAACAATATAAGCCAGAACCAGAAAGAAAGTAAACAGACCTTTAATACGTGAAATATTTGCACTTATTATTCATATATTTTAAAGGTTTCCTTAATTTGTTTTAAAGAAAATGATGGTTTAAAGTAACAAAAAGAAGAGAGTAGTCAACCTGCTTAGAGACAGGTATTCTCACAACGGATGATAAAGAAGGAAAAAGGAAATTTCAGAAATGGACGCTTGAAATAAAAATTTTGAGAGAATTGCATGGGTGATGAATTCATAATTCAATAAATGCCTATGGTAGCTGCTGCCAATTACATACTCAATAACATAACTTTTCTTACAAAAGAACTGAAGTGGCAGTATGCTCAGAGAAAAGAAAGTCATGTCTTCAGCCTCTCTTGCAGCTAGGGATATCTAAGCAAAATAATTCTAGTTAATAAGACGCATACAGAGGAAGCATCTCCTTCCTAAATAAAAAGATGAAAACTTTTGTAGGGTGCTCTTCTCTTTTCTCCCTTCTTCTTAGCTTGGTATACAGATACAATGCCTGGCATTTCAATGGATATCTTGTAACCATGAGGATAAAAATATCTAAGAATGATGTAGCAGATAGACGTGCCAGGTTCTTTGATAATACCTTTCAGCCACTGTTTCAATTTTGTCTCGTCTAATTTGAGACTATTAACACAATCATCCAGTATTTATTTAAACAACATGGTCAAGTTTCTTATTACCCACAATGGAACCTATTTCTTCTAATACAGGCTCTGAAGCTATTACTGAACTTTCAAATAAAAATAATTGATGTTTATAATATTGCTAATAAATGACCTTAAAAAGTTTTTTTTTCCGTTTAGAACTTTTGATTAAAAATTATAAGCAGAAAAAATTTGTCATGGTTAATACATTTTCCACGTAAAATGTTAACTTCTTGTAATTTAGTATTGAACGATTAAGAAATTATCAATAGTCACAATGACTCATTCCCTGAAAACATCATATAGCTAAAGTTTACCTGGTTTAATTTCTCCTGTCCATAGATATGTTTATGTGCAGTTAACTCAAAAATGTTATGCTAATTGTGTAGGTATAAGATTTTTTTCATGAGCAAGAGGATAAGTTTTCATCTATTTTAAGTTTAGAATTGCTTCAGAGGTTCTAATTGTCTTAATAAAAGCCTAAATTTTTACTTTTACTTTCAAGACTCTACAACCTTGTCATTATATTCCATGTATCCTTCTTCATACATTCTGCATATCTGTATAAAAATACATTCCACCTGAACTACCTGCAATTCACTTTTACAGCCTATTGATTTCCCCTTTCTCTTGAACATATTACATATTAGTGGTATCCTAAGGTCTGTTCATTTCGGCTTGCAAGAACTAATTTTGCATCTATTTTCCCAAGTCTGCATTCGGTGATCCTCCTTATTGGTAGTTTGATGTTTGTTAGAGTGGGAATATTTAAACCATGAAAATTGGCAAATGCTATACACGAAAGCCTCTTTCACTGCCATAGCCAATTATCAAACAACTATCATCATATCACTGAACAATACATATCATTTCTGTTAAATTTTTAAGCCAATTTTATAGATGATTCATGAATTACCCTTGACACTATTTAATTGGTAGTGTTAGTACCAGAAAGTTACCAGATGTACACAGTGAAGTAGAAGGATTTCTGCATATAACATTGTAATAATATGCTATGAAATGTATTATTCAGTAGATCCAAATTAATTTGAAAGGCTTAGTGAAATGATAACAATAATCAGTTCCACTGATTTGTAATATGTTAGTGAAAACAAATTTAAATGGTGGTCGATTTTTTAAATATATAATTTTGAAGAAAAACAAATATAATTTAGTCTTAAATGGGTAACTAAGAACAATAAAGTAATAAGCATCTTTAGAATTTATAACTTCTAACTTCCACTTAAAATTTACATTTGTTTAGGAAATTAACTACATCAATAAGCTGATTACAGATCCTTATGTCCTATCCTTTTTACTTAAATAAAGTTATAATGGTATACTGCATTTTAGTTTATTTATTTAATGTAGCTGAGATTATTCCTTGTGTTATGAGATTATTATTTTAAGATATTGTTATGGAATTATAAGTTACTATAATCATTTAATGATAATTTTATAGTAAGACTTCTGGAGAAAAGTCATAATATTGATTGCCATAAATTCAGGCAATTTTACAAATGTCAAAGTAAAATAAAAACTGTAATTCTACATTCAAAAGTAGGGTCTATTTTTTAACATACAATGGCTATCATGTAGTTCCATTAGCTGGCTATCAATATCATTTTTTTTCTAAAACACCCAATTTTTTCAATCAAATTAAGAGTGGCTTTAAATTGAGAATAATAAGGAAAATGGCTCACACATACATAAGAAAACACAGGTTTGTCTTATAAAAAATTATTTCTTACCAAAATAGCTATTTGCAAATAAAATACCAAACTTAAAAAGTAGTTATTTTAAAAGAACTATGAAAGTGATTTACATTTGAAATAATCACAGGTCAAAAGCAAGTGGTTAGCTTGCAGAATAAACTTGCTAAGGATTTTAATAGCAGTAAGTCCAGAATTAAAAGGCTCCAGGCAGACTGTTCTCAGATCAGTCAGAAAGTCAAGTGGTTTCTAATAATAAAAATAAAACAAACTATGCTTTTTAAAAAGAAAAAAAAAGAAAGAAAAAAGAACATTCAGTAATTCAGTAAGTAAATGATTTTACCAACAACAACCTGAAGCTAGCATTGGAAAGGCTAAACTCATCTGGCCATTTAAATTGATGTAATTAATATGCAACTATCGGGATGATACAAAAATAGCGATCTTCAACTACCATAAAGATACAAAGCACATAAGATTTTCTTTTTTACTAGAAATTTTATCGATAAAAATAATTTTTATAGCCGCTTTCACAAAGCTTAACGACTTGTGGGTTTTCTATTTTTCCGCTAAATAAACTGAAAATATCTTTTGAAAATATAGACACTCTATTGTATCCAAAAAAATTAATAAAATATTTTAAAATTGTAGGTGTGCATTCTATATACAGTTTACTACCTAAACCAACTGAAGTATGTTTGGAAATCATTTATTAATTTGGTTTTCAACAAAAATATCAAAATAAATATTTTTAAATTCTTATCAGGTGGTTGATTTAAAATATTATTTTAAATATCTTCCTAATTTAAAATATTGAAGCTCTAATTGAAAATTGAAGAATATCAACATTTTAAAATCAACACACATTTCTCTAAGTGTGAATCTCATTTTTGCATGTCCATATATACGCAAAATTTTCTCTATTTTTAATGTTTCTTGTTTTGTAAAATTACTAGATTAATACCAGTTTCCAAAACATATCTTCAGTCTAGTGAATTGCTAAACTTATACTGAAATACACCTCCCAGCACCCCCACTCTTGATACCAATAATAGTAAGGGAAGCAGGGAAACACTTACCTAATTTTATTATGTTAAAATAATATTCAGGTGCATATTCTGAACCAACTTAGATGACAGTTGTAGCCCTATTCTGTGTATAATGTTTATCATGCCAGTAACATTCAAAACCTACAATTTCACCTTTGCTTCAAATATTAAGTTTATCCATTTAATAGGAAAATTTATCGCAAATGCATTCATCTCATTTTATCATCTCAGGTGTAGTCAGGAGCCCATGAGAATGCAAAAAGTTTGAAAGTAATTAATTTAGGATTAAACATCTCTCATAAAGAATAGCAGGAAACTATGTTATATCTAAGTGGGGAAAGAAAAAAATCACCTTTTATATAGGTTAGAAGGTATTAAAACTAAAAGGCTGTTTCAATAACTATTCATTAAATAAAATAGAAATAATCATTATAGTTTTAAAATGCAGATATATGTAATAACTTTATTAATAGGATTTTTTTTGTCATTAGGAATGGAAGGTGAATATCTGGGCTTCCAAACAAAATTTCAAAAATGAGTATAAAATCAACAAGTTTCTTACAGATAAAATTTTATATTTTCATAGTGTCCCTTATTATGCAAGAGCTAACTAGAAATAATTAAAACTATAGATATTACAAGTTAATAGAATAGTTTGCATTGTCATTTGTTTACTAATTATATTTATGTACAAAATAGATCAAGCAAGATATTTCTATCCAAAGATATTGAAATTCCCATTACTATTTAGGAGAGCCATGATATTTTTTTTTACTAAAAAAAACCCCTCTCTATATTTGTATACCCAACAGGATTGATATGAAAACAGTTTAACTTGAATGATGTAATTATGTAATGGAATGTAAAAAATTATAGCAATTAAGGTGTTGTGACATGCTTTAATGAATGAAGTTACACCAGTTGATGACACTATATCTCCTACTCATTAATTATTTGGATAGAGTGCATTTTTTACTCAGTATAAAGAAAGTTATAAATTGTCACTAAAATTTTGTCTGAACATTTTAATATTGCTATTTCTCTCATAACCATAAATAACGAAAAAAAATTAAAACAATACTAATCGCACTTGAGTCTTTGGAAAAGCTCACAATGTTGTTTTATTCTTTTAACACATGCAGCTAATAATTTTCAGGGAAAAACGGTTAGCATTTCCAGAGGCTAGGTTTATAAGGCAAATCTACATGTTTCGCTTGCTAATGTCTCCTGTCTAGTTGCCCAGCTGATTAGAAATAGTTTTCAAGCTTTCTTATTTGCATTCTAAAGAGAAAGACATACTTCTTAAGTGTAGCTAAGGGATTTTTTTCAAGGAATTATGTTACTGTAAAACAGTATACTACTAACATGTAGTAAAAAGATTTAATAGAGCATTCTTTAAATTTTTTTAAAAAATAGTCAAGCTCTGTTTTCTAAAGTTTTGGAAAGAAAAACTAGAAGTTAAAGTTAACATGACAGGCAAAATCAAGTGATACAAGCGACTTTTCTAAATATGTTTTCTATTTTCTTCTAAATTTATTTTTTTCTTTAGAGCCACATTCCTCCCCCAATAAGTTAAAATTAAAAGAGTGTTACAATGATACCGTTAAACAAAGAGAAAATATCTCTAGTCTCACTTGTGGTGAGGGCGAGGGGCTTGGGGCTGATATATATATATATATATATTCCTTAAATCAAATCATAAAAACACACAGTTACAAATTTTTTAAAAAGGTAATAAATGAATCTCTTTATACTTCTCAAATATAACCTGGCTATTTCTTCTTTTACTCTCTCATAGTTTCCCTTACTTGACCCACCACTCTAGTACAAGACTATATAGAGTAACATCCATTTGAAAGGACTCTTACACCAAATACTTTACAGCAAAAGGACAGTTTTATCCCAATAAAATTGTAACTAATTTAAGTGTCATGTTTCACGTTTAAAAAAAAAGACCTATTTGTCTACATTTCTCAAGACAATAGCCTTTCTATGAGCATAGTACTCTTAATCATTAAGACATACAGAACGAAAGAAAAAAACTGGTAAACAATTCTTTACTTCCTCATTATCTTTATTTCCCTGGCTTCCTGCACAGACTCCACTGTTTCAAGGTATACGTTAATTTAAAAGCTTTCGCCTGTCTTGACTAGACATGGCCTATTAAAATATTTCATTAAAAAAATTGTAAATTTTAAAAGCCACTGATTTTCCTGGAATAGTTGTTTCAGATTGAGAAGGCCTTTCTTAGGTTGACTGGAACCTCCCAAAAAGATCAAGGGCACCGTTTTTTCCAGTGGCTATAGAAAACAGACATGAAATTTTGTTTTGAGAAATACCACAGACCCGTCTGTTGAAGTACATTCTTACAAGTAATTCACAATATTTTGAAGGTATGAAAAATGTTGCTATCTAGAAACAAAACATAAAAGAATATTATTTAATTTAAAAATGCTTGTTTCTCCTTATCTTGTTGGTTCTTAAAAGATACCTCAAAAATTTATTTATTCTGGTCCAAAAAAAAAAAAAAAAAGAAAAAAAAAAGAAGAAATAAAAAGGAAGATAAACCAGTATTGTTCTTGTCCTATTAGCTTCTCAGCTTGAATTAGCTAATAAGAAATGTATAAAGACATGGTGGTAACTGCCAAAGAACCCACTACACCCCATTTTCCAAATCTTCAAAAAAAATGATTTTTTATAAGTGTGCTGCTTCTTATCAGATGTGTGTGCATGTGTGTGTAAAACACAATTACATGCTCCATAAAGGATTCATTAAGAACAGAGGTATCATATTTTTGCTAGCAAATATAATAATTTAATAAGTGTTGAACTTCAAGTTTCAGCGCTCTGAGTTTCTTCATGTCACCCCATAAACTATACATTACTATAAATAAATTTTGTGATTACTGAGCTAGTAAATCACATTAGAAAACTTCTAAATGGAAACCGATCATCATCAGAATGACCATAGTTCTCAGAAGCTCATTGACCAAGCTATTTATTGAGTGGAAACACCTAAAATGACTAGAAATACGCAGTCTTTTTACTGCCAGGAGTCTTCAATTCAATTCTGGTGATGGAGGCAAAGAAGGATTTAGAGGCCAATAATTTATCCATAAAATTTGAAAAATAAAGATATGCTATCAAATTTCTGCTCTTGCATTTATAGTTAATTTTGGTCTAACAATAAAAGATTATATTTATGTGAAAAACTAATTTGTAGATTGATGTAGAGACATCTAAAAATTAAATAAGCATGTTTATCCTTAAAAAAATGCCAACTAGCCTTTGATTATAGAAAATTACAAAAAAAAAACCATTAATTTTAAATTGCTTTTGTCTTACACAATATTTTTCTCAAATCTTTTATGCCTGTAAATGTCCAGTGTAATTTAAAAATTGAGAGGTGGAAAATATGATTTATTTCTCCTCTGAAGATTAAATTATCTTCTTTGTCCCAGGTGGATACTTACAGTCAAGATCTCCTGCCTCAATTAGCTAGATACCATATTTACCACAACTGAAAAGAAGTCATTGATTCAACTAGTTTGGTTCTACTAATGATACAAACTAATAGTTTTTTCTGGGTTGGTGACTCCACCTGTACTTACAAGCATAAACATTACTGGACCTACTGAAAACAAAGAGGTACATTATATCATAAAATAATAATTAAAAAACATTATTTTATGCAGAAGTAGCCTCATCTGCTATGGAAATAATTTAATCCATAGTTTGAAAATGCATTTAATTTTCATCAATGTTGACTTTTAGGTCCATAATTTAGATAAATATTTGTTAATATATAATCAATTTTAACAATTTCTTTCATAGGTGACAGGCATATTAGCAGAACAGCACTTATTTAAAACCAAACTTTCAGTAAATTTTAGGAAAATTGCTAAGTGGGAAGAAGAATAACAAATAGGCTTTTCTGCAATTTAAGTAAAAAAAAAGACATTTAAAAAAGTAAAATATATCTAAAGTTATGTTATGAAAAGGTAAAATTGAAATAGTTTTTTTAAGCAAAAAGTTGGCAAGTTGGTGGCAAAGGCAAACAACAAAATTTGCGTTTCATTTTAATGTGACAACAGTCGTTTTGACATTGGATTAGTTTACCACTCAACATCCCACAAAAACAGTTATCTATTTTTAAGTGCATAATGCTTCATTGTTGCCCTTCACTGTACATTAAATGTCACCCATCACTGTGACAGAAATATAAAAGCTATTGCACACTAGTCCAGAGCTGAGATCAAAGCTGTTAA
The DNA here is from genome assembly GCF_009761245.1 of Sapajus apella. Taxonomy (NCBI): domain Eukaryota; kingdom Metazoa; phylum Chordata; class Mammalia; order Primates; family Cebidae; genus Sapajus; species Sapajus apella. The sequence continues at coordinate 47,451,066 of NW_022436946.1, forward strand.
TGCAAGCACTTTGGATACGGTTTTCTAAAGTCAGTTAAACCACCGAAAACACTATGTTTAGAACATCTTTACCTCTGAGCTCCAAGAGAAATACAGAATGTTTTCTGAAGTATAAGGACTTTCAGTAAGGCAATAGCCTTGTCATCTTGTGTCAACAGATCATATTAGAGCCAAAATATATGTCAAGACAGTCTTGATCGTCACTGTAAATAATAAACCATTGAGCAGATTCTGGGGAGTCCATCCCCTGCTGCCTAATCCACTAATACAATAGATAATATTCTAATACTCTAAAAATAGTTCAAGGCAATTATGTACATTAATGCATAAGAAATTCCTATATTCCTTTTAACTTAGAAAACTGTTGTGTTGTAACACATTGAATATTCTTTGGTTTACTATTCTAGCTAAGAAGTCCAGGTTACTTAATATTAATATTGTTTGGCTTCCTTTACACTTTCTCCTGTATTTGACCAAAATAATTTGTTCATTTAAATAACCTAATGAATTTTCATGTAATAGTATTCATATTGCACAATTTGGTATAGCAATTTTATTCTCCAAATTTTATTTGTATTTTATTTTAAAATGCCAATTTCAGAATAAAATATGCACTATTCCTAAAGACTCAGTGAATAATTTATCAAGGTTACATCAATCCTGTTGGAGGGGTATGTATGTACCATTATTCTTTCCTTTTAGGTTTGGTCTTCAGTTTTTTATCTCTGTACATCAAACTGTTAAGAACCCAAGACCAAGATTTACATACTGAATTTCAGAACAGCTCAACTTTCTTGGAGATATCTATGGTTAAGAGAAAAAAAAAATCTAAGATATATAGGAATATTAATTGACTCATTTTATAAACACTATTATATCAATAGTAGCTTTAGTTTAATAAAATAAATATTTGAAGCAAGGTGAAAAATATATTTTATTATTAGTGTAAGGGGTGAGTGCCCTAACCAGACTTTTTATATAACTGACTGCCATCTCTGTAATCATATACCTAGGTCAAAGGAAAAGAGAAAGAAAAGGAGGGAAAAACATTTAGCGGAACATCTGAGTAAGTATGAACCCATAATGGACAAGATTTTGTCCTAATCTTCTGTCAGCAAACAGCTACTGCTAGAATACTTGGGATAAGGTCATTCCATGTCTACAATGCTCTATCCAAGGCTAATCCTTACTCTTGAATAAGCCTTCTGAGCTAATTCAGATAAGCATGCTGATTATGTCATTATGCTATAAATAATAATACAACTGCTTACAGGAGATAATAAAACATAAAACTATATGAATATAAAAACTAACGCCGTACAATTTCCTTCTTAGTATTGGTTAAATACATTTAAAACATTTGTTAAGTATTCTTAGATGATTTTTCTTAAATATAAGAACGAAGGGAAATTTTCAAAGGCATTGCCAAAATAATTTAGTTGTAAATCCAATTTTTAAAACTTAAATTACAATAATTATTAGATCTTAATTTGTCATAAAATTATTAGCATGATAGTAGAGCAGATATTCAATAAGCTTCTAATCTAATAGTCTAATGACAATTTAACAATCTTCCTCATGCCTATTTCCTTCATAGTTGTATATTTCTCTCTAGCAAAATATATATTACAAGATATTTTTTAGAAAAACATATTTAAAATACATGTCATTCATACAGAATTTGGGATGATTTAAATATTTTTATAAATTTATTCAAGGGCAATAGATATTTATTGCCAGAAATATGCACTGATTGTGAGTTATTAATGAAAATAACATATTCAGTTGGGTTTATTCTGGGACTCAAGCATTTAGCACAACTCCTAGTACTTATGGGTAGCCAATAGATGTTGTTGAATAAATAAATGAATGAGAGATAAATTTTAATATTTTATGGGATCTCATTAGTGCTTACTAGAAGCTCAACAAATATTTGACTAATTGAGTGAGTAGTTGATAGAATAATTAAACAAAAGAGGAAACAGAAAACAAATTGAAGAAGTGGTTTAGTAGTTAAGAAGATAGAGAAGGTTAATTGCAATAATAACAGGAACAATATCAGATGATGACCAAAAATAAAACTAATAATGTTGAGAAATTTTGACAATATATAAATCACTCATTATAATTTAGTTTTGAGATAAAGGTTTTTATTCCTAAGTATTACATAATTTGCTATAAGTTAATATTATGTAACTTCTGATAATAAATACGAATTCTGTTATTAAAGTGTAGTTATTTTAGACCATTGTGTGATTTTCAACGAAAATAAAACACATATTTAAGAATTTTTTTGAAACATAACCTTTTTTCTCTATAATTGTTATGGAGATAAAGAATATACATAAAAAATGCCGTATTAGTTTTTACATCAACAATGATGTCAATGAGTGCATCAGCGACCTCTATATGTCCTAAGACATAATTTTTATTGATAGGAAAAATAAAAGTGCTAAATGTAGCATTAACGTAAATGTATTTTAAATTCTAACATAGTAATTCCATTTGAATTACAAAGGCAATTAAATTATACAACTGCAATTTCAACATTTTATTTGCCTTTGCACATCACAACTTCTTTCTTAGTAAAAGAGTTCAATACTATGTCCAAGTAGATTTTAATTAAACAAATTCATTTGATTTTGGATGTTTAGCATCTAAAATTTAAATTGACTATATTCAGACTTTGCTTTTAATCTGATTTTTCAGTGTTTCATTTTTTCAAATTTAGAAATATTTAATACAATATTATTTTAAGATTGAAAATTGAACAAAATATTCTGAGAAAATCCTGAAAATATTCTTGTGTTATTTTACCAAGAATCTCTAATATTATATTTTACAGAATATATCTAACATTGTTTATTACCTAATGGAATATCTATTAATTTACCCATAAATGAAGATTTTACACTTTCTTTTTAGTGTATGAGGGAATTTGTCAATTTGTTTTGAAATTGTTGAAGAAGCTGAAATAATATCATTTTCATATCTGTTTACTTAATAACCAATGACAAAATATAACAGTAACATTTCAAAATATAAAAGCAGTAGCAGTAAAAAAAATGGTAAATTGGCTGACTTTATATTCTCAAATAGAATAACATAGTTATATTTCTTTCGTGTAAAATCAGTACAGATTACCATAATTATACAGATGCTGTCTACAATGGTTTATCAAGTGAGTTACAGAAATATTTTGAAAAGTTAGGTAAGTGCATATCCATCCACATGCCTCTATTTGCAAATGTACTTTTTTAAGCTGCCAAGGAATCCAGATATTTCTGTATTTGCTTTGAATCTAACTTCAAAAGCTGTGGGTTTGGAAAATTAGAAATAACTAAAATTCCTAATACAAATTTCAAGTAACCCAAGGGTCTCTGTTTAAGATCTCCAGAAAAGTACTGTCAGACCTAATTCAGCTTGATTAATGACCATAAAGTTGCTTCAAAGTTGTCTCATGACATATTCCTCTAGGCTTTATTTATATTCTCCTGGGAAATTTGTTCATCTAAGAAGAAGAAAGGTACATGCAAACATTAGGAAGACTTTTTAAATATTTTGGAGTATTTATTTTTCTGTTTGGCCTGTGGGCTGGATGAAGAGTTTTCTAGCCATTGAATTACTTAATCTGCAACTCTTCACTTATTTCTCTGAACACATAAAATAGAGTGGCCGTATCTGTCACTATAAAAAAAGACGTAATTTGTCCAAAGATGCTCAAAAATGAGAAGGCCGTTTTATTTTCACAGAATATAGAAAAAGCTGGAGCTAAAAGTTTAGGAACTTCACACTCTAAATTCTCATTACTGTGGGAAAAACCCCAATAGTCACATAAAACATTAATAGGTTCTCCTGTACAGCTTCACATGCTATATGGCAATAGGCTTCCAATACATAATTTTAGGCAAATGCAAATGATAATTATCTGAAGAACACAATTCTTAATATTTAACTAATTAGGTAAAAATGATGTATTTGTAAAATTATTACATATAAATATATAAAAATTATCTGTGTGCAAATATATAAAAATGTTATGGTACTTCTAATTGATTTTATTCATTTTTTAACTGAATTAACTAAACTTTTTATGGACAGAAAAGAAATACATTACTTCACTGGAAAAAAATATGTTCAATTCCTTATTGAAAAATAAGTTCAATCTCTCACAAATACCCTTACTGATAAATGTATCCAAAGAATCCATGTAATATAATTGAAAAGATACCTGCATATTTAATTTTGATTATACAGCACAAAAACATATATATATTTATATAAGTATTTTTATCACCATAAAAATTATATGTAGAATTCTAATTGATTTTTAATTCAGAATTTTTTTAATATTTGAGGAAATATAAAAATTTAAAGGATATAATGAATATGTGGCTTAACACCATGTTATTAGAGTAATGATAGAGTTATGAGTCCTGAGGCATAATACTATTCTTAATTAAGGCAAAAGTAAGTTAAATCATATCAAAATATCAGTTGAAAGTTTGATAGTGAGGTTGGTGTAAATAAACATGATTACAAATTTCCACCTCCAAGAATAAAATAAAGTAATACCATCAACATAGACTGAGCTGTATCACAGATTTTAAGGGTCATTATTAAATTATAAAATATATGTATATTTTTTCATTTAGGCATTTTTTCTTTTTTTCTTAATTTTTATTTTTTATAGACATAGGATCTCCCTCTGTTGATCAGACTGGTCTCAAACTCCTGACCTCAAGGCAATCCTCCTATCTTGGCCTCCTAAAGTGCTGGGATTATAGGCATGAGCCATCACACCTGGCCTGGCATTTTATCTTCTGACCCTATGATTTGAAACATACACTATGTGTCAATGACAATAAGGCACTTTTTGTAGTGACATTTGCTCTGTAAGAAAAATGACACATTTTATAGAATACTAGGATAGTCTTTTTATACTTAGAATAGAAATTATAAATTAGCCTTGGTTTCTTAAAAAAACCTCCTTTTAAATTTTAGTAGTTTGGTTTTTCTTAAAATTGAATTATTAACTCAAGTTAGTCAAACATGTTATTTTGGTTTCGGTTCATCAGAAATGTTCAAAGTGAGTCAATGATTCTTTTATCATACTGATTTAAACAGCTTTTAGATTCTAGTTAGGAAAACAGTAAACCCTACAACATTTATAGCTTACTGACACAACCAGCATGCTTTCTGCCCACAAAGGCAGATAAGTACATTTTAATAAATGAATGTGATTCTTAAAATTTTATTATTTTTCAGCACCCCGTGGAAAATAAAGAACAGAGAAAGTAAAATTGATTGTGACTTTTGACAATCATTAGTTAGATAAATGAGGTAACAATTGCCAAAAAAATCACAAAAGTGAGCATGTTACCTGGCTATGACAAAGAGCACACAACTGACACCCAAGTAAGCCAGCAGAATATACATCCAGATATCAGGGGAGAGAGGATTCAGGAAGGAGAAGACGCCTGGGTTTGTACCATTGGGCTTGCGGTACAAAATACTTATTCCAAGTGTCATAAAGGGCTTGGAAAAGTCGATGACCTTCTCTCGAACATAGGTAATAGCCAGTGGAGCAACTGCAAGGTCAGCTTTCTGTAGACAGAAACATAAAAAAGGAAGGAAAAATTGGTTTTCAGTCACAAGAAAAAAAACAGTAATCAAATTAAATAAAACAAAGGCTTTACATTTGTCTCAGTAACAATTATGTTAAAATTTACAGCATTCCTTACTGTGAAGTAAAGAATCTGATTTACTTCACTAATCATTTCTGTGTGCTTCTAGATTAGCAAATCAGCATTTATTGAAAGTAGATATAGAAAAAAACTTTATGGAATTAAAAAAATGAAGAAACTATTGTACACTCATGACATTAATTATGCTACTAGCCTCATAATTGCTTTTATTTTAAATTTTAAAAATCTATTTAATAATCATTATCATTTTCTTAATATATTCATCAAATTATAATAGTACTATATCAAATTGTTTAGCTGAGAATTAAGAGACATTTTCTGATTTTAAAACTATAGAATATAGTTAAAAGGTTTTAGTCTTTAAATAGTTAAAATATTGTTCAAAACATCTCTCAGTGTGATTCTGTTTACTACCTCTGAGTTTTGTTTCTCTGCCTCTAATTTGTTTTATATTATTTAATGAAAATCCTTGCAGCCTTGCCTAAACCGCATTAGGAAATGAGTTTTTCCATTTTCACAAAGTTGCTAATTTTCCACGGTAGCTTAAATATGTTGAATTAGTAATGCTTTTCATTCATCATGCTATAATCATCTGTCAAAGATGAACTTAAGTTCTAATACATTGTAAGAAATAATTATAATATTTTAAAATAATGAAGGCATCTATGATGAGAAGTTATATTGCTACATTCATTTTATTATTAATAAACGTAAAAACTTTCAAAAAGTAAAGAACAAAATGTTCACTGTCAAGAGTAAGAGAAAGACATTAAAAAATGAAATTAGTCCTCCGTGTTTTCTTGTCTCAGTCAATGTCAAAGGACTTAAGGACAATACTATTTGTTTGTTGACAATACTATTCTGTGTGTGTGTTTGTGTGCATTCCTGTGTTGGTGATGTGCAGGGAAAGAACACTGAAATGCTTGGAAAGAGTATCTTTGATAGGAGCCACAGAAAAAGACATTTCTCTAAAAAACAAAGGAAGAAAAAAGATTTTAAAAATTCTAGGGGAGGGCATCATCATATTTCACATTCATAAATCAAAGAAAATAATTAAAAAATAATAATTGCTAATATTTTTAGGTAGTTGCTGTACAAGAGGCACTATGTTAAGAACTTTACAGGAATTGTCACATTCCCCATACAATTTACATAATCTTACTATTCCTCCCTTTTTCAGATAAGGAAACTGAAACCTTGAGAAGTTAGAAAACTTCTAGCTTCTAAAGTTCATTTTCATAGAGTTCATTAGACAGTGGAATCACGCTATAAAGCCAAGCTGTGGAGTCTGCATCTAGAGCATAACCATGACATGCATCTCAAAAACCAACAACGGAATCATAGAAAAGCCATTTATTCATTCACTCATTCATTTAATAATTTGTACAGATGGAAAGGAAAATATATAGAAATTATTCTAGAAATTGATAGATTACAGTCTCTCAGAATTTAGAGGGTCAGGTGCAGAATGCAGGCAGAGGGAGCATTTTCCACAGAAAGGAGATAGCACTTCCTCTAAGACGTAAGGGAGAAACTAAAGATTGTCTGAAAAAGTGAATAACCTTGTTACAGAAATGAAGTGGTTGCTCTGGCTTGGCTCTATGTCCTTACCCAAACCTCATATTGAATTTGAATCTGCACACATTGAAGGTGGGTCCTGGTAGGAGGTGATTGGATCATGGAGGTGGTTTCTCACAAGACCGGGCTGTTTAATAGTGTGTAGCGCTTCTCTCTTCTCCCCATCTCTCTCCTGCTCTGCCTTGTGAGGAGGGTACTTGTTTCCCCTCCCTTCCAACAGGATTGTAAATTTCCTGAGGCTTGTCTAACCACACTTCCTATACAGCCTGCAGAACTGTAAGTCTACTGAACCTCTTCTCTTCATAAATTACCCAGTCTCAGATAATTCTTTATAGCAGTGTGAGAATGGACTAATGCAGTGGTAGTTTAAGAAACAGACTCCAGGTAAAAAGTGGACAACACAAGGCAGTAGTTTATCCCTGTTTGGAGGGTTAAATACACAGCACAATTTATATATGTGTTACTTCATTTTGTAATCTCCTTTTTCCTATCACATATAAACCATATAAGCGAATATGCTATAAAGTGGTAACTTTTTAAAGTTTTTAATTGACAGATACAATTTTATGTATTTATTGTATACAACATGATGTTTTGAAGTACATATACATTGTGAAATGACTAGTATAGCTAATTAACATATACATTATCTCACATAGTTATCATTTTGGTAGTGAGAACACTACATCCACTCTCTTCTTATATGGAGCATTAAAAAGTTAATTTCATTGACTGAGAAAGAAGAATGGTGGTTACTAGAGGATGGGATGATTATAGGGGGAGGGGAAAAGTTCAGAAAGATGCTGCTCAAAGGAAATAAAACTTCAGTTAGATAGAAGAAATGGGTTTAAGAGATCTATTGTATAAAATGGTTATTATAGGTAATAATATATTCTTGAAAAATGGTAAAATATGTCTAATGTACAGCAAAAAATTAGAAAAAAATTCAAACAACATATATTTTAAAAAGCTACATTATTCAGAAATGTTGTAATGTAGAAATACATCAATAGGATTGGATAGTCATACATTAAATTTTAAAATTTATTTAGCATTGCTTAAAATAAAAAATTCTATTCCAAATGGGAAAGAGGAAAAAAAGACAGAAATTATGTAATACAATAATACTTTTAATTATAAAAGATATTAACTATTTAAAACAAAAGATACAAACAGGCACTTTCAGTCATTTTGTAAAAAACTTAATGTATAAACAGACTTTATTATAGCCATACAATGTAATATTATTCAGTTATGAAAATAAATGAGCTATCAAGACATGAAAAAGCATGGGGGAAGCTTGCATGCATATTGCTAAGTGAAAGACACAAGAGAATTTAGGGGGTCAAGTACAGAGCCCCTGAAAAAGCTACGTACTTTATGATTCCAATTAATGACATCCAGGAAAAGGCAACATGGTAAAGACAGTAAAAAGATCACTGGTTGCCAAGGGTTCAAGAGGAGTAAGAGAGTGTTGACTATGTGGAGCACAGAATGATTTTAGGGTGGTGAAACTATTCTGTAGGATGCTATAATGGTGGATACATGATATTAGGCATGTATCAAAACTCATTAAAATTGTGCAATACAAAGAGAGAATTCAAATGTAAACTATGGAATTTAATCATAAATGTATCAATAATAAATCATCAGCTATAACAAATGTACTACACTAATGGAAACTTAACAATTGGGGAAAATGTGTATGAAAATGGGAAGGGAGAGTATCCAGTAAAGTTTACTTTCTGCACAATTCATCTATAATCTAAAATTTCTTTAAAAAATAAATTATACATTATTGAATAACAACAGGTTGTTTTACTATATCCTCTGTTAGCAGATGCATTGTGTTATAACAATGTTGCTTGTGTTTGCAGCTTGAAGAATGGGTCTAAAATGGCAAAACCCCAGACTGGGAGGGTGGAACGGGAAAAAAATGAATATCATAGTATAGCTAGCATTAATGTGTCCATTATGAGGCAAAATGTGCTATATTATTTGGAGGCTTTTCACCTCTATTCATAATCATTACAGCCCTACCAAATTTGTAGCGTGATATTTCCTTTTAACAAATGAAAAACAAAAACAGAATAGCTAACCTGAAACATGAGATCTTAAGAAAAGTATGGCTCCAAAGATGACTTAATGATGCACATTTCCCATTATTTTTCTGTACAACCATTCAAATATATCACACCCATTTATGTTGCTCTACTGGTTTTGTTATTTCCCTTCCCAAAATGATATTCCTCTTTCTCTACTACTCAAATTCTGTAAGACACGTATCTTGTTCTTTTCTTCCTGTGTATCCTTCCCTGAATACTCTATTCACATTAATTTATCCTCAGTGAATTTGTATATAACTTATAAACTGAATCCTGTAATTTAACATGTAGCAATATTTTATGTTGTGTTATTTCTTATTCCACATATAAGTCAATCAATATGATATGAGAAATCTGAATGTACATATTATTGTAAGAGTATTCTCCCAGTTCCTATGAGAGTATAAACACTTGAAAGCCTGCAGGCATATCCTTCAATCAGAGCATGTAACTCTAAACTGAGGGAATGGTAAAGTCTTCCGCCCTGGAAATCTAACAAAGACACCTACACAGCAGCTATCTTATTAAATTAATAAGCATTAATTTAACATTCTGTCGTTCTATGTGAAACTCTTCCAAATTGTCTTATTCATCTTTATGATCATAATAAACCTAACATCCCTAAAGCACTGGATAAAATTTGACACCAAGGAACTGCATAGTAAATGTTTGCTGATTACAGTTACAATTTAACTTAGTAAAATTTTCAAAGAAAACCACTCAGAGAAATTTTAAACGAAACATTTTTCTAGTCTTACTATAGAAATGAAATTTATTTGTACAATAATATAATTCCAATTGAACTAACTATCTAGATAGAACAGAATAATTCTTTTTACAGTTACGTAGCTAATAGTAATCCACTGATTAAATCCTATAAAGTAGTGGTAAAAATTATTGGTCTAATTTCTGAGACCTTAAACGAAGAATTAGGTAACAAAACATATCTTCGTGAATGGTGCAATGACTCCAAATTTGAATATGTTGTGAAACTTTCTTCTTTATGAAGTTTCAGAAACCAAAGAACATAATGATCTGATTTTTTTTTTTTTTTTTTTTTTTTTTTAGACGGAGTTTCGCTCTTGTTACCCAGGCTGGAGTGCAATGGCGCGATCTCGGCTCACCGCAACCTCCGCCTCCTGGGTTCAGGCAATTCTTCTGCCTCAGCCTCCTGAGTAGCTGGGATTACAGACACGCACCACCATGCCCAGCTGATTTTTTGTAGTTTTAGTAGAGACAGGGTTTCACCATGTTGACCAGGATGGTCTTGATCTCTTGACCTCGTGATCCACCCGCCTCGGCCTCCCAAAGTGCTGGGATTACAGGCGTGAGCCACCGCGCCCGGCCCAATGATCTGATTTTTGTAATACATGATCTCGTCAGTGAAACATCTTGTACATACTTCAAGAGGTTCTTGCAATTTTACACTGGAAGACCAGCTCTAAATGTTGTTTTCTTTTCCATGATGTTGTTAAATGCTTAATAAAATGGGTAAAATAATTAAAGCAGTAAATTCATATGAATAAATTGGTAACATTTATTCTGATTAACTAAGACACTTAAGCTAGTTAATTAGGCATATTCAGTGTAATGTCACATGTAAGTGATACAGCATATTCCTAGACTCTCCACAATGTATAATGTTAAATAATTTGTCTCTGTGTACACTTGTAAGAAAACACAGTCCACTTTCTGTACAAATGGCATACCACCTCTGCCACTACCAACCTAGTCGCATTGCCTGAACTCTTAAAATGGCCTCCAACTGGTCCCCTATTATCATTCTTGCCCAACTAGAATCTCTTTTCCATGCAAACTCCAGAAGGTTCTTTCTAAAACACATACCAGATTATCACTTTCTGCTCAGTATCCTACAATGACTTCCAGAACATTTTTGATGACAAAGCACTACAAGATACGGCTTTATCAACATTAGTTCCATTACTCTTCTGCTCTTTCTCACTGTTGTTTCAACACTCTGCCTGCCTTGCTAACTCTCAAATGAGTGTACACATTCCTTTCTCCAGGCTTTCCGTTTGCTGTTCCCTGTCCCTGGAAAGCTTGTCCCTTATACATACAAATGGCTTATTCTCTCATTTCATTCATGTGTTTTCTTTGATGTCACTCTCGTCATGGGGTTTCCATAGCATAGTGGTTATCCCATTTGCCTGGCAATTACTTGAAGGGGTCTTTCCTGAACACTCATTCTATCACTCTTTATCTCCATACAGTAGTTTCATTTTCTTCATGAAATATGCCATTAACTGACATTGTCACTTGTCAGCCTTTTTCCATTAGAATATAAGTTCCTTTTGAGTAAGCAGTTTCTCCACTATTGTAACTGTGTTGTCAATGTCTAGTACAGTGACTGGCACAGAGTTGTCACTAAGTAACTAGTTTTTGAATTAATGAAACTATTATTATTGCTAATTCTACCCTCAGGACACCCCCTTATCTTTTTACCAAAGAGAATATCCTTGAGATTTGTTTTTATTGAACTTTTTCTCCCAAAGACTTCTTTCAGATTAGCTGTTGTGTATTTTTGTTGTAAAGACCATATAGCAGTGAAATCTGGAATATTTAATGAAAACATCCTTGTACTTCATCTCTCCCCTCACCCCACCAACTTCAGCCCACTGTTTCTGTTGAGGTCTCCATCTCTGGCAGCATGAATGAGAGATGCTGGAATGTATGGTTAATACTAGAATCATATGAAAAGATAAAAAATAATTTTAAGGAATGAGATTTTTTCCATGTACATGATTTCTAATTTTTGTTATGATAAATAATGGTAAATAACTGCTAAAATATTTCATAGATAACTCTGTGATTAACTGTGTTTTAGTTATTACCATAAACAAGTTAACACATATGTCAGGACTTACGAGGTGTTGTTCAAGAAAAAAATTGATGAGATTAAAGTTACATAAGTTTTAAAATATGAAAAAAAATAAACTTGTATAAATTATATATTTTCCATACTATACAAAACCTAATATGCATTTGCAGTTACAAAAACAGAAACTTATGTTTTAGAAATATGAATTTAGTTCATTTCCACCAAACCAAGAAATTAGCACAGTGTCCAACAGAAAGTAAAGTGGGCAATTGAGTTATAAAATGCAGAGATTTCTCTCACACTTGTAAGGCCAGAATAAAAAATAATTTAAAGAAAAAAAAAAAGTAGATTTAGCTGCTGCCTCAGCACCTGCTACTTGCTAATGGTGAAGGAAGCCTGCTGATAATTTCAAATAATATTGAGTAAACCTACCAAGCTTGCCATTAATAACAATGAAAAATAAACTTCTCAACTGATATCTTCAGAAGAACCATGGCTCTAAAATGTTTCCAGAGCTTTGGGGGAGGAGATTAATTGTTTTAGCTTAGCTTTGTTTTGTTTTATTTTGTTCTCCACTCAAATCTGATTTTGTTGTACACTCTCAGTTGTATGCTTCATAAATATTAATACTCCTCTATACTAGAATTATTACAATATTTCCATGGAATGAATGTTGATATGGTTTGGCTGTGTCCTCATATCTCTTCTTAAATTGTAGTTCCCATAATACTCAGGTGTTGTGGGTGGGACCCAGTGGGAGATAACTGAATCATGGGGTTGGTTTCTCCCATGCTGTTCTCACAGTAGTGAATACGTTTCATGAGATCTGATGATTTTATAAGGGGCTTTCCCTTTCACTTTGCTTTCATCCTTTCTTGTCTGCCGCTATGTAAAATATAATTTTTACCTTTCCCCATGACCGTGTGGCTTCCCCAGCCACATGGAACTGAATCCATTAAAATTCTTTTTTCCTTATAAATCACCCAGCCACAGGTATGTCTTTATCAGCAGCATGAAAATGGACTAAGACAAAGGAATTTACTTATTTATTTATTTTTAGGGACAGGGTCTTGCTCTGTCACCCAGGGTAGGGTGCAGTAGCATAATCATGGCTCATTGCAGCCTCGAAATCCTGGACTCAAGGGATCTTCCCACCTCAGCCTCTTGAGTAGCTTGGACCACATGTGACCAATTTTTCTATTTTTTTTTTAGAGATATGGTTTTGTATTGTTGACCAGGCTGGTTGAAATTTATATTTAATGTTCTAGACAAGTTAGTTTTGTTCCCTAGAAGAGTATCTGTATGAAGAAATGTCCTGTTTTCTTCACACTGATAATTCCTGAAAGACGAAACTTTTATTTAAAAATAATCTGAGATCTTGCACATCAATACTCCAAATATGTATTATTATTTCTATTATTATAATAGTTATTGCTATGTCTGTTATTATTTTTCTTGTTCATTAGCATAGGACTGCACTAAACAATGTTTCTAATATTTTCTGTTTCTGATTTAGATTTTACTGGTTTCCTGATTCTGAGGTAATTAGCATCTTTTGAAATCATAATTTAAGTAAAAAGAGTTATGCTGCTAAAGACAATTACCAATACATAAAATATATTGTTATATTTTATGATTATTATAATTATATTTAAACATACATAAAACTAAAACAAGGCTATTACTTAAAACATAATAATATTATATATTTATCAAACAAGTGCTTGGAAAAAAAATAAATGGTTCCTTGAAATAAATTTATATGCAAACTTTCAAAATAAAATTAGAAATAACTCAAAATGTTACTAAAAATCTCAGGTTACTTCTTAAACGCCTAAAACATTTATACAATTTCTTGTTACTGAATTTAAGAAGCTATTTCACTTATATATTTTTGTGCTAAATCCTTTTAAAATCTTTTAAATTTCCCAGTTCAAATACAATAGGACCACAGTTGGTAGACCAAGAAACAACTACTACACTAAAATGGATGACCATGAACTACAGGGAACCTACTTAATGGAATCTTGAACTTATAATTCGGCTCTAGTAAACCTTTCTTTAATGTGCAATGGATTAAGTATGTTGAATTCCCAGGGTCTATTTAAAATAATAGTTAAATGATAATGGTTGTATAACCATTATCAACGCTATAAAATTTTCTGTTAATATTACTCTAAAACTGCACAGTAGCTTATATTTATGTATTTAAAATACAGTTTACAATAACAGACGTTCCTTGACAAAGGATTACTGAAATTCAACTAAGCACCAGGTCTGGGGCCACATATAGAATCCAAAGGTGTTTATAACTGCCTCATTTCCCAGGTGCTCATAGCAGCATAGGAAAAATTAACACAGAAACTAATAATCAATAATGTGAAATAAGTAGTTCAGTTGATGTATGCATAAAAATAGTTGTGCTACAATTTTATTGACTTGCTCAATTATTGCTGTGATGAGTTAACACAAACATAAATGTATTAGTAAGATTTGTATTAATTCTGCAAATCCTGGAGTAGAAATGGGGCCAATGCACAAAGTTAGCATTAATGAAGGTACAATGAAGTCAAAAGGGAAAAGTGACAGGTATTATGACCCATCTTACAGCTCCAGTTAACCTACTGCTAATTTCTGAATTTTTTTAAAAAAACTATGATGATAAGTTTACAAATTAAAGCAGCCTTTAGAGTGGTTCATTTTTCAACAGATAGAAATAAGAAGAGTTAAAGAGTGGATAACACTTGCAAGCCATGTAAGTAAACTAGAAGGCACTTGTGGCTCCTACCTTCTATTCTCTTTTCTAGCTAAAATAGAAATAAACATTAGGCGATTTTCCAGTGTAGTCTTATTATTCTTACCTAAGAGCATTTATTAAACTGATTTCGGTATTGTAGCAAAAAAAAATTGTAACAGGATCTTTAGTATATTGTCCAAGAAAACAAGGTAACTTTTTACTACATGGACTCTACCTTGCCCAGACTTGCTTTTCAAATGGAATCATATCACACGTTGAATTACTAAGCAAACCTATCTTTGAATAGGTCAAATATAAAATATAAATTTACTTGTTTCCCATATATTCAAAATCTGTATACTCTATGCTTATACTTAGAAAAAATGCAAAATACAAATTTGTATTCATTAAACAACTCTATTAAGAAAGTATACACCAAAAGAAGGAACTCCATGTGATAAAAATATATATATGCTAGTCACTATAAGTGTTACATGTAGATATCTTTACAATTAATTACATAACAAAAATATTCTACAACATGATTTTTGGTCTGGTTCTCATGACCAATAAGATTCCCTGAATCTGCACCTATAAATTGTGTTAAGGTTTAAACATAACTATGTTATTCAATATTTGTTCAACCTTTTGAAGTATGAGAGAACTTAAAATCAGGCTTTCTAACAAATACTGAAAAACATAGTTATGACTGAATCTTTTCAAAACTTACTGTAAACTCGAACACCTGGGCTCAAAGGGTCCCACTGCCTCAGCCTCCTGAGTAACCAGGACATGGACCATCATGACTGTCTTGACTGGGTTTGTTTTTGAGATGGAGTCTCATTATGTTTCTTGGGCTGGTCTAGAACTCCGTCCTCAAGTCATTTTCCCACTTCAGCCTCCCAAGGTGCTGGGATTAAAGGTGTGAGGCAGTGTGCCTGGCTCTTCCCTTCCCTTCTTTTATTCTTTCTTTATTCTTCCTTTATTTCTCTATCCTTTCCTTTATTTCTTCTCCCCGAAAACCATGTATAACTTTTTTAGTTAAAAAACCTATGCAACAATCTTGCATGTTCTTCACATGTAACCCAAAACCTAAAAGGCAATAAAATAAATAAATGGGGAAAAAAAAAAACTATAAAATTAAACATCCAACAGCAGATGTAGAAGGACTTAAGAGAAAGATCATAAATAAAGTACTTTTTCTATTAAAGTGGACCACTTACTATTCCAGCCTTCCAGAGTATTAAATATATACATATTACTTAACTCCAATATGTCACAACTAGAATTTTTATGAAATAAAGTTTGTAAGCAAAATGATACACAAAAGTGTTTTGCCAAGATCATCTGTAATCTGGAAATGTGCCCCCAAAAGGAATGGCTAATTCAAGTAGAATACAACAAGAAAAAATTACCTCTCACTCTTAAGCAGTAATTTATAATGTTTCTGTTGAAATGTAGTGGACACTGATAATGATGATAAATATTAAAACATGCGATATTAGACACTAATTCTACTACATAAAAACATAGACAGGAAACCTGTAGATTAAATAATTCTTGAAATCTATCAACTGATCACAAATGAATGAGCACTTAGATTCCAATTTAAACAAGTAAATTATAATGAATTAATAATTAACGACTATAAGACAATCAGAAAAAGGTATTTGTTGATACTTTCTGTCATTAGGAATTGAAGTTTTTAACAATCGGATAATAATCGTGTTTTTTTTTAAGTCCCTCTCTTTTCAGATGGTCTTGGATTTGCTTCAAAATAGTACAGTAAGGACAAAATTGGTGGGAGAAAAGATGAAATGAGATTGACCATCGTTTTATTATGCTGGAAGTTTGGTGATGGCTATATGGCACTTCACTTTATTTTTCTATTTGCACATGTCTGAAAAGTTCTACAGCATGTTTGAAAAGTATAGAATTAATAATGGAAAGAAATCAAGCAATGTTAATAGTATTTATCTATGGTTAGTAGAATTATGGTTGTTCTTTCATATATTTCTATATTGTATAATTTTTACAACATGAAAATATATTCTCTATTTCAATAAAAACACAATTTATGCCTTTTAAATTCATATATTCTATCTTGAAAAACTTCATTAATCAAAGCACAATTATAAACAACAAAGTCCACAAAATTTTTTATGGTTATTAAATTTAAAGATTTAAAGATTAAGATGCATATATAAAGAGTTCTATTTGGCCTAAGCTTGTAGAGTGACTTCAATACAAATATAACTCTTTTCTGAAAATAAACTAGACATGAAATGAGTAAATAGTTAAGTGATTGTTCAGCTTTATTTTTTAGTTGCTGTAATGAAGACAATATATTGCATATTTTGAGGACAAGGAAAACTAAGCTCCCTTTTTATAAATATATTTTAATTGAAACAATTCAGATGAGATCTTTGATATCAAATATAAAGTAATATGGGAAAATGTTTGCTACTATGTTTGAATGCTACAAATTCTTATTATTCTCGTATCTTCATGTAGTTTTTCCAGGAATAAGATGAAGTAATAATCAATCAGATTACTATTCTGTTTAGATGTAAAAATAAGACGGTACAAAGACAAAATTATAAAAATATTAAATATACCTAGTTTCAGAAGGTAATTATCATCCCTTCACTAGTTAAAAAAGTTCACATAAATATATTTCATAGTAAAGTAAATTAAGTTTCTATTTTCTCAACTGTAAAATAATATGACAGAATCTATCAATCAATATGTACTGGTAGACTTGGCAGAGTAGGAATGTGAAATATTTAAACATGATCCCTTCCAGAGCTTATACACAATTCTTTGAAGCAAGAAGTACACAGAAAAACTGTAAGAACATAATGAATTATATAAGCAAGAGATCAGTGGAGTGGTTAGGAGAAGATTCACAGAATAGTCTATATTAACTATAACTGAGAAAGAGCAATATAGCAGTTAATAAACACAGATTCTGAACTCATTAGTGACCCAAACTGTCCAATTATCAGCCACAATTTGTTTCTATATTTGGTTACCCCAAAGAAGGGTATATTTAATCTGCCAGTCTGATGAGCCAACCAAATATCAGGTCATTGGAAACAACTCAAGAGTCATAGCTAGACTTACGAGAATGGTCTTGAGTTCTGCCTACTAATCAGAATGATCACAGCCAGTTTTAGTTTTGTATAGTTGGCTCTGACCCTAGACAGCCACAGTAGTCCAAGGGACGCCATGATATTTCAACTTGTCAGTTAACCAAACCCAGGTATTTAAAATAAGCCATATAAATCTAGGGCCCTGTTGATTCAGCAGCTTTATTTTTAGGCTATGGGTTGGTGTAAAATTTTCTCCAAAGGGATAGCTACCAAATTTCATGTAAAGCCAAAATATCACTGCTGCCTGTCTGGCTGGGTTTTTGAATTTCACTGTTTGAAATAGTGAGACCTCACTTTCCATTTGAAAGTGAAACTTCTGTGGTCCAAGTTTATCTACCCCAAATAGGAGTATCATGCCATAAAGGCACACAATTTCTGAAGTACTGGGGCTCCTTATTTTTATGCTAATACAACTTGTTCCACTTGCCCAACTCGTGGGCTTGATGGGGTTTAAAAAAATGTAGTGAAATCAACCAAATTTACAAGCAATGATTTGAATTATCAGATTGTTGATCTAATTGTTGCTATATTTTAGGTTATGGTCATAATTATGATGTGACTTTAGGACTGGGTGGCTGAGAGGTTCAAGAACCCAAGAAGTCCATTAGAGTCCAAGTTAATGGATGAGTCTTCCGTAATGACGCTGAGTTCAACTAAAATTATGAAATTGGCTCTCTTAAAGTGAGAAGCTATGAGTCCATTGCCAAAATAAGCAGTGCATATGCAATTGTGATCAAAAAGTCAGTAACTGACTTTCTGTTGTTGGTGATAACATAATAATGAAAGGAATGGTATATCTGGAGAAATTAGCCTCAAAGAACCAGGCATTTTTTTCTGGGTTCTAGAGAAATCTTGAATTAAAATAGCAATGGGAAATATGTTAAGTTTTAGGGCTATTTAACTGCATTTCAATTTTTCTTTTAATTTTGTGTACATGGAACACTGTACTCCTTTCTTTCCTTCAAGTTGAGCACGGTAATATGATCTACCTTGATCAAGGAATGTAAACCGAAGTTGTGTGCTTTCACTTCTGCAAAAAAACTTTTGTGAGACAGTATGCAGTTCACCATGTTCCCTCATTTTGCTTCCCAGAAATATAAGCACACCATGTGGTAGTGGCTCCATCAGCCTAGGTCCTTGAATGAGAAAATATGGAACACAGCCTTCAGCTGACCTACGCTTTGTAAGTAGCGTTAATGAGAAACAATCTCTGTAGGTATAAACTACTAAGATTTTTGAGTTTTTAACAGTAAAATAATTCAGTTAGTCAAAGAATCTGAACCAGACTCTTTAAATAAGCAGAGTGTGACAGACAGAGCAGCCAGCACTAGTGGGGCTATGGAATGAGCACTTTGAATAGAAGAGAGGTGAAACAAGATAGCAAATAATAAAGAAAGATTAGGAATGAAGAGAAATTACTCATCATAGAGGACATTGAGAATTCAGAGAAGATAATGAATGACTTGTAAGAGAAAGAAAGAGTGGTAAGTCAAAGCAAAGTCAACAGAGCTCGATGTATTCTGGAAATAAAAATACAGAGAGAATTAAATAGCCCAGAGAGTCTCAAAATTGTTTACAATGTCTAATAGTAATAAGTTTGTGAGGTATATTGTGTTTAGATGAACATGGAATCATTTTAGTGTTTAAAAAAAAACTACTGGGGATACAAATTGCAATTTCTCTTGGTTTCCCACGCAATTCTCAGACACATTGATATTTTATAAGGGAAATAGGGTAGCAACCTTCTATTCTTCCTTCACTCTAATTCCATATGTGGTAGACTAAATAGAAAAAAAAAAAAAAGAAAAAAAAAAAACTTGACATTTAGAAGGCTCCATCCCTAGACTCCAGTGAGAATGTAAACTTTTACTTATTTCTTTACTCTGTTGGTCATTTCCATGGGAAGTTGGGTAAGTGGTTGAGGAAGTGAGATGCCTGAGTGTATGTTTTCATTTATTTCAGAAATTTCGCCATTATTTCCACCAAGGAAAAAAAATGCAAATGAAAGCTAACATTTATTTAGTGCTTATAATATAATATACTTGGCACTATTCTAAGCACTTGATATATTTTAGGTCATTTAATCATTACTATGAAGTGTAAACTTTCATCAATGCCCTTTTTTAGGTGAGAGAAGTGAGGCTCAAAGAACTTAACCAAGTTGCCCAAGATCACACAGCAAATAAAGAGTGGAGGGAGATTTGGAAACCTAGGTGATTCCCAAGTCATTCTACAGGTTACAGTTAGAAAGCCTTTTTTAAATCAAAATACATTTGATGGACTGATTATCTCTCCACATAGAATGAAAATGAATTACAGAATAATGAATTGAAAAATAGAGTTCAACAAAAAAAGCAAATAAAGATGTATCAAGTCCTTGCTAAATCATCAAAGTTAATATTGACATTCAGACATGAGTTGTTGTCCTTAACAAAATACTGAATCTTAGTCTATTCAAATACTTGTCTTGTACTCAGATGTTTTTATTTTTTTTAAACTATTTTTAACGTACATGTACACACATATATGCCATGTTTGTACAGTCATCTCTTGATATCCAGGGTAAATTAGTTACAGAGCCCCTGCTGAATACCAAAATTCATTGGTCCTCAAGTCCTTCATATAAAATATACAGTATTTGCATATAACCTGTGCAGATCCTCCTGTATATTTTAAATCATCTCTAGATTACTTATAATAATTAACTCAATGTAAATGCTATGCAAATATTTGTTATACTGCATTGTTTAGGGAAAAATGAAAAGCAAAAATTAGTCTATACATGTTCAGTACAGATAAAACTATCCTTCCCTAGCCCCAATATTTTCAGTCGTCTGTTGGTTGAAACTGGAACCCAAAGATACAGAGGGCTGATTGGCCAACTGTATGTATTCATAAGCATCTACACGCATATATATACCAATACATATGTAATCTGTGCACATATATGTGAAGTATAAAAACATATACATATATATGTACACATATATATGTACACATATATATGTGCTCATGTGTATGTTTAATTGTAATATTATACCAATTACATCTAGAAAACTATAAAGCTCATTTGTTTCTTAAGTGGCCCATGGTTTGTATTTGTTCTTAAGTGGCCCATGCTAGTATTATTATTTGTATGCACACTACACACTCTTTTTTAATTAGCAAATTCCACTTCACCTGTTAAGACAAACCATAACATAAAAAGTTTACGTGTAGGGATGTATGGAAATGAGTCCATTTATAACAACATACCTAGAAGTAACATATTGTTGACATTAGTGTAGTAAAATGACCTAAAAATGCTGGCTACAAAATTCATCAAAAATCAAAAAGTTCTTCACATAATGACTGATTGATCTGAGAACAGAAGGATGCTGGGTGTTTTCGTTACCATGGCTATTTCTGGCAGTCATCCAGGAATTACAACTGCACAACCTTACAAACAGCATAGAAACTGACTATTTTAACAAAGAGTCTCACCAGGGTAATGAGTAGTGCACATTAATTCTCACTGTGCATTGATAAGCTCTCTTTGAATTTTGCCAAGCTTTCAACAATGGTGACAGGCCTCTGGCACATTCAGAATAAGTGGGTCCTGAATGGTGCCACAGAGATGAGGTTGTGTGTGTGTGTGTGTGTGTGTGTGTGTGTGTGTGTGTGTGTCTTGTTTGTTTTTGTTTTCTAAGAAAACCATATTTTAATCATTTAGACTAGTTTTCATTTCTAATTAGATCTGGGTTCTTAAGAAAACTTGTGAAATATCAGAAAGGAATTTATCACAATTATCATCTAGAAAGATAGGACATAGATTCTTTTTTAGATTAATCATTAGGGTTGTATATTTAGGTCCTAAGGTAAGAAAAGCTTCTGCAAACATTTTAAAGGCGTTATGAGGAGGAAAAATGTACAGGTTAGGTCATATAAATGCTTAACATTTCATTTTAGCTTACAAAACTGTCAACTGCGTGTTTCAAGCTAATTTTACTATTTACATAATTAACAGACTCACCTAAACATATTTTGTTCTTAAATTTTGACTTCCTAAATAAACTTCAGATTTTATATGTAGCTCAAATTGTTATTTGTAATGTTGATCCAAAGATGAGAGCTTTGCATACAACACACACACAAACACACACACACACACACACACATACACACACACACACACACACACACACACACATTATATATATATATATACTTCTTTCTGTTTAATGTTCTGTTGTTCAAATACACCAAAATTTACTCATGTATCTACTATTGATGGGCAAGGGTTATTACCAATTTGTGACTGTTATGATTAATGTGCTTATAAACACTCATTTATATGTCCTTTGGTACACATATATGCACATTCCTTCTGGAGATATATATATATACACATATACATACATATATATACATACACATATACATATATATATATATATATATATATATATGTATTTCTAGAAGAAAACAGGACTCCACAGAAGACTATAAGAAGAAATAAATAATAAAGGGAAATAAAGCAAAAAAAATCTATTAAATATATTCAATATAAACAGGGAGATAATCAGATTAGAACTAATCTAATAGCAGATATCAGCAGAATGGTTGATCAGTTTAAGCTTGCTAAAATCCTTGTATTATTTGGAAGAAGGGTAAAATATTGGTTATCAATATCTTGTTTCCTTTGCTTGTTAAAATTTCCATAAAGACCTCTAAAATAACAAAGAAAAATAAAGCTTATAATTTCCAACTAATGGAGAGATAAAACAATGAGTCAAAAGAAAACTTGTTCAATTTAAAAGAAGTCAAGTAAAGAGAAAAACAAGAAGAAAGCAAATTTAGCAAATAGAAATAAAATTTTTATCAGAAATAATTTATTGATGTGTTAGAAATAGATGTGTTAGAAAACAGAAATGAAATTTATTTCATCAGAAATACATTATTGATGTTACTACTTTCTTATTAAGAAAAGTAATTTTTCCATAAAAAACAATAACCTACTCAATTGTACTGTAACATCTTTGGGACATTTCTATTTTGATTGAGCAGATATGTGGTGGTCTACCTAGCAAAATGAAAGAAAAAATGGTATGTGTAGATTTTTATCTCTAAGAAAGGTAGCTCTGATTCTAAGTGACTAGCAATAGTACTTAAAAAGAAATACCCCCAAAAAACAGGACAAGAGATCTGTTACCCAGATATTGTCCCTAGTTTCTTGTCCATTGATTTGTACATTGGCTTCTAATTGCACCTATCAACAAGGATTAAGAGGAATGGGAAGCCCTAGTGCTTGTTACACTCAGATTAAAAATTAATGTCCAGCTTAAAAATCACTTGAGTTTAACTAGTTCAATATCTCCTAAATAAATGTGTGATAAGCAGCATTAGGGACCTATATAACTAAGGTTTAGAACCACAATCAAGAAATCTTCACTATGGTATCACTGTCATTTGCAGCTCTACTAAGCAGTAGACCCCGCTTTAAATATGTTCAATGTTTTCCTTAGTTCATAAAGCTCGGTTCATAAATCAGCTTATTAACAACCTATCTTTTAAAATGTAGACTTCCAAAGGATTTAAATGCTCATTGAAAACAGACATAAAAATAAAACAAAATGTATGTGAGGAATTTTGGAGTAAATAAAAGATAATAGGAAATAAGATGAAGATGGTGAGATACAATATAAGGTGAGTACATGCTATTCAGAGGGAATGGGAAGTGCTTATCTGAACCTACAAAAGAGGTGAAAGAATAAAAGTGATGGGAATATGGTTTGGCTGTATCCCCACACAAATCTCATCTTGAATTATAATTATCACGTGTCATGAATGGGACATGATGGGAGGTAATTTAGTCATGGGGGCCGTTACCCTCATGCTATTCTGGTGATAGTGAATGAGCTCTCATGAGATCTGACGCTTTTATACGGGGCTTTTCCCCACTTTGCTCAGCACTTTTCCTTGCTACTGCCATGTGAAGAAGGATGCACTTGCTTCCCCTCCACCATGACTGTAAGTTTCCTGAAGCCTCCCCAGCCATGTGGAACTGTGAGTCAATTAAACTTATTTTCTTCATAAATCATCCCATCTCAAGCAGTTCTTTATAGCACTATCAGAATGGACTAATACAGTAAATAGTTACTGAGTAAATGTTTGCAGCATTTCAAACTCAAACCATGAATAAGAAATTGGTAGACATTAATTTTACATTCCTAACTGATCCCAATGTAAAATATGCAATTCTCATGAAAACACACCAGTCAGAATGGCCATTGTTAAAAAGTCAAAAACATAAAAAACCAAAATAGATACTGGCTAAGCTGTGAAGAAAAGAGAACACTTATACACTCTTGGTGGGAATGTCAATTAGTCTGGCTGCTGTGGAGAGAATTTTAGATATTTCTCAAAGAACTGATTTGAACTATCATTTGACTCACCAAATCCTTTGGATTTATGCCCAAAGGAAAATAAATTTTTCTACCAAAAAGACTCATTAAACCGTATGTTCACTGCAGGGCTATTCACAATTGCAAAGACAAGGAATCTACCCAGGTGCTCATCAAGTCAATTGGATAAAGAAAATGTGGTACATATACACCATGGAATACTATGTAGCCATAAAAAAAGAACAAAATCATTTCTTTTGTGGCAAAAAGTGTGCAGACAGAGTCCATTATCCTAAGCGAACTAATGGCAAAAGAAGAAAACCAAATATTAGATGTTCTCACTTATAAATGAGACCTAAACATTGGGTATACATGGACATAAAGATGAGAACAATAGACACTGGGGACTACTAGAGTGGGGGAAAAGGGAGTAAATGTTGAAAAACTATCTATTGTGTATGATGTTCACTATCTGGTAATGGGATCATCCACACTCCAAACTTCAGCATCACACAACATAGCCATCTATCTAATCTGCACCTGTAACTGCTGGATTTAAAATAAAAGTTGGAGAAAGAAGACACTGCATGAAATACTTTTAAAAACAATAAATATGTAAATAGATTATGAAAGCATCATAACAAATGACATTTTTAACTAGAGTTTGAATTATGCTCACTGTCTTGCAGTTTCAAAGAATAAATACATGTAATACACTCTAGAAGCGATCCATCCAAAAATATTTTATTAAGATGTTTAAAAGAAGATCTATTTGTTGACCAGGATGACTTATTCTTAACATACTGATGCCAAAATCTCTACTTTTATATTGATGATGCTTTGATTACAAAGTGTACTATATTTCCATTCTTCACCTGCCTCAAAAAGAATCTATTTTTGATAGGGTGTATAGGTAATCAAATCTCATTTGAAGTTATATTGTCATATATTCAATATAACTTCAAATGAGATTTGATTACCTATACACACTATCTGGTAAAAATTCTGATTTTTGTGTATGTTTATTTCTTATAAAATTTTGTGTATGTTTATTTTTTAAATATCTTTGCAGAATTTAAAGATAAAACTTCTTTGTCCAAGTGTCTTACCCTGTTTTCATAACACCTGCTCTCCAATTATCTCATGTCATACATTATCCAATATATCTGACAGTATCTGCTTAAGAAATACTTCAAAATGACTTTTTTATGTGACTGAATTTGAAATATTGTGTGTTTCAGAATGCCTCTATTATTCCATAGCTATGACATATTTCTTTATTTAAAAATTCCGTTAATACATTTACCAACGTTACCCAATTTTTTATCAGAAGGAAAGGGTGATATTATAGCTATGGTTTCCAGTAATCATATGTATAATGCAAAGTTAATTACACTCCTTTAGTGTGGAGAGAAAAAAGGCTAGGTGGATAATTTTTACCTACTTATTTATTTCATAGACATTTATTGACCATCTTGACTATGTGTAAAGCCTTGTGACAAATGCTATGAAAGAAACCAAGAAAATGAAATCATTTTTGCCTCAAACAAGACATTGACACCTACCCAAAGGAGACAAAACATGCACATCAATAGAATAGAGTGCTTGGGAAAATCCATTTGTGGCATATTCCAGATTATATGTAGTTTTATCCCCAAATTGGACAAACTGGTCTGGATCAAAAAAAAAAAAAAAAAAAAAGGATTCATGCTTTTAACAAACACTCATCTACTATGTGTTAAGCATCATGCTAAATCCTAGGGATATAGTTCCTGCCCTCCCACAGCTTATATTCTAACAAGGAAAGAACCTTAATGATGTATGTATTGAAAGGCACAAAGTTAGAATATTTTAAATCTAAATTTTGGTTAAAGCAAACTAATCTACATTGAACAAAGAGAGTTTACTATATTAAAAGATATCAAAATCATTAATTTCCATGGAAATGAACATACAGGACATAAAGGATAGTTTAATGTTATTTAATATTAAACTAAATATTGTCACATAAATTCATAATTGAATTTTTATTTAAGGAAGTCCTGTAACTGGACTAGGCCAAATTGGGCCTACTTAGTTGGCAACAAATTATTAACTTTTAGATATAATAAAAACAAAAACTGCAAGTCATGTAACCTAGGCATACACAATAGTAAAAGCTTTGATCTTTAACAACATCCCAAACCAATGAATCTACCCCTTTATACCAGTAAGACTGGGACATGACTGGAACCTGAATGCCGAAACTCTTTCAGCAGAAAGCGGTCCCTAAATTGAGGAGACAGATCTGAATCCATTCCTGTCTCCTTGCTGACTACTTGCCTATTTGCAAAAAAGGCAAAGCCTTTTTTTTTCTCATAAGCCAGTGTTTTTGTGCATATTTAACAGTGAGACTATTTGCTCTATAACAGTCCCACAGACAAGAGTTCTGATTTTCAATGATCAAAATTGGATACTGTTTAAAAAATATATAAAAAAAATACTTGATCAGATGAATATCATCATAATAAAATATGTAAAAAATAAATTCCAGCTCAGTGGCCATATCTTTTGCAAACCAAATTTCCTAGAAGAGCCACAAAAGCTTAAAAAGCAAATTAGAAGTAATTAGGAAATTATGTGGGTGAAGACACATGATTTTGGCACAAAACAACAGTGGTTAATGTTAGTGTAATTACATATTAGCATACCAATACATTTTCAATAAATTCTTAATCGAGAAAACTAGGTCTATTTTATTCTTAGGAGAAAAGACCTAGAAACTTTCTTTTTGTTAATTCTTCCTTCAAAAATTCTCTTAATCATATCAGTTTATTTTAAATTGAATTGGCTTTCAATATATTTAAATAAACCTGACCAAGTTCACTGTTTCGTTCATGTGTATTGTTACATAAGATAACATCCCTCAGGTAGAATACATGCTGCAATTAAATTAATTGCAGCACTAAAAATAATGTATTTGAAAAAGTATCTGCCATTTTTTTCGTAATTCAAGCTTAAGACTTCCCTGATCCTTTCCCTTCGGACAAAATTAGATATGCACCTCACGTTTCCCAAAATATTTTCAGAATATCTCTGTTATTATACTATCTAAAGCCTATTAAATGTATTTAATGTTCATTTCATCTAGGATGTATATGTTTCTCAGTGCCTAAAAACGTTGAGTGGCACAAAAATGCTAAATGAATAATACTGAATTTTTCTTCCACATGGGAATATCATAAAAATATCTTATTTTAGCAATGTTTTAGAAATTTCTATTACTCAAATTTACTTTGATAAGCAACTTTATGCAGTTTAATGTGTAATAAAAATCCAGTCACACTGAACAAATTTCTAAAGCATTAATAAATTTCATGCTATGATTTTTTTTAACTTTTTAAAGTTTTTTGGGGCTTTGTTTTCTTTCTGTTTAGATTTACTGCATGCTCTAAAGAAAATGTCATCCTTAAAAATCTTTTTTTACATTTTTTTTACATCTGTTTTCAGTTACATTTATTTTGCAGTTATGGAAGTAATAGATGAAAATTAGTATTTATTATTTAATAACAGACAGATGTTCCATATACCACAGATAAACAAATTTTTCACCCCACTGCTTCATTAGTGTCACTGTAAATTTACTATTGGAATTACATACTAAATTTTTATTATTGATTTTAAATAATCCAAGATTTTCGACATGCTTCCTCGCAGAATTCCCTTGCCCTTAATATAGTTCCACTTTCGTTTTTATATAACATTTTGTTTGAGTAATCAAATTTCCAACTTCATGCCTCTTCTACTCCAACCTGTTTTCCTTTGCTTATTTAAGATTTTGAAGCTATTTCTTTTTAAGAAGCCTTTCATAACCACATGAAGAAAAAGTTTCGATGCCCTGTACTGCATGACAAATTAGTGGCTTCCTATTTTGTAGGAGCAAAATTATTGATAGGATGGATAGGAGCTTATAGAAATCTCTATCTATTTATAGAAGTCTCTATAATATCAATTTAGTATTTTACTTTCTCTTAATCTTCAAATTATGATTTTGTGCTTTTTTTTTCTGGTAATATTTATTTAGCATTTTATTTTCTCTTAATCTTCAAATTATGACTTTGTGCTCTTTTTTTCTGGTAATGTTTATGTCCAAACATTTTTACAGACATTTTAAGTGTCTTATATTCAGAAGTCATATTTGAAGGAAATTAGTAGTGTACATGGGGGATAGTTATTTAATAATTTATGATACAATTGCCAAATATAATAATGCTTAGCCCTGGTTTTAGCTATAATTTTGTAATTAATAGCAAATTACCAGAAGATTGTTATTAGGGAAACAATTTCTTTTAAGTATTCTGAGAACACATCACAGCAAAAAAAAATTTTTTTTAATTTTTAAATTAAAAAATATAAATATTTCTAAACATAATGTTAATTGTGGAACTGCATAAAGAGAGAAGACATTCTTTATTACATTAGTACTGAAAGAAAAATTAAACATTTAAAATTCCTTATTTGTTTTTTAATAAAACGTAGTCATTATATTTATGCTGTGGTTATGCAGTGTCTTTCCCAGTATATACATTTAATAAATGGTTGTTGAGGCTCTATCTTGAGATAATTTCTCATGAATCATAATTTAGTATAGCACAAATCAGAATTATGCTGGTGTGTGATAGCCTATGTTTCTGGATTAAATTTAAAAATATCCTCGTCGCTAAACCAGTGTGTTTATATCTTCAACAGCTTGCTGTTTAAACTCACATGGAGAAAAAAGTTTAAAAATAACTGTATTAATCCTTTTAAAAAAGTGTCATATACTTTTCATAATCCCTGATGTCTCTAATGTCCGAGATAATAGTCACAGAATGTCTCTTTAAAAGAAAAAATTACTTGTTCTTCAAGTTGATTTCTTACAAAGAAGAGAAAATTACTGGCATATAAGATATAGCAGTATTTGGTAGAAGGGTACTGCTTCATAAAAGGCATGAAAGGAATTCAGGCTTTTACTTAAGCTGAGGTCCAATTAGTATGGACTTAATGAACAAACTACAAGTAGATGAAAGAACTAAATTTGAGAAACAAAAACATTAAGAATATTAAGAAATAGAAAACTATATTTTTGAACTTCAGTTAAAAAAAGAATTTTTCCAACAAATCACAAACATCACAAATCATTAAAAAATGACTAAATGTGACAAACTAAAACTTTAAAACTTCCATATGAAAACACACATACATACATACATGCATAAACACACATACACAATGAAATTAAGAGATAAAGTCTTGGCTGGGAAAATATTTGCATTATAGTCATTCAGAAAATATAACAAATTACTATGCATAAATAAGAAGAAAATGAAGTAAATGGGAAATTCAAAGAAGGGGAAATTAAAAAGTATAAATACAGAGAAATAGAATGGCTAGTTATCAGGGAATTGAAAATTAAAGCTGTTTGATTTTATTTGTCACCAGACTACTTGACCAAATTCAAATAGACTACTGTACTCTAATAGTATAGTCTAATAGTCTAATCTCAAGTAGTAATGATTTTGCAGAGGAATAGAAATTCTTATAAACTATTGGTAGAAATGTAAAGTAGTAAAAATATTTTGGAGAAAAATATTTTTAATATCTAATAAAATTTGATTTTCAGATGAGGTCTCTAACAAAACTGAAAAAAAATACATGAACTCTGATTAACAATTCCTTGTTCACATATTTCATATATTTATGGGGTACATGAGATACTTTGCTACAGACACGCAATGTGAAACAAGAATATATCGTAAAAATATCCTTGCATAGGTGCTCTGGAAGATAAGATGTGCATCTTCAATTATGGCATTGTTTGTCATAGCATAACATTGCAAACAATTTGACTGTTTATCATTAGAAAACTGGTTAAAAAAATGATATAATGCTATTACAGAGTACTATTGAACCATTTATACAAAATGGGCCAAGAGAATACCCAACTTAGGATAACAGGTACATTTGGAGAGGGAAGAGAAAAATGTAGTTTTATCCTTTATGATTGACATGGAAAATTACTAAATTGAGAAAAATTATGATGAAGAAGGCACCTCAACATTATCTGTGATATTTGTTAATTTTTACATTAAAAGAAACACTTGAAGCAAAGTTAATAAATATGTTAATAGTTGTCACTTTTGGGTCATAGGAAATTACAAATTTCTACTTCTAAGTTATTTTTGTCAGCATTTAAAAAACAATAATAATAGTATTACTGCTCCCCAATAGTTTTCATTTGTTGTTGTTGGTTGTGGTTTTTTTGATTATTTGTATTTTCTTTTCTTTTCTTTTTGAGACACGGTCTTTCTGTGTTTACCAGGCTGGAGTGCAACAGCATGATCTCGGTTCACTGCAACCTCTGTCTTCCAGGTTGAAGTGATTCTTGTGCCTCAGCCTCCCAAGTAGCTGGGATTACATGTGTGCTTCACCACGCCTGACTAATTTTTTTGTATTCTAAGTAGAGATAGGGTTTCACCATGTCAGCCAGGCTGGTCTTGAACTCTTGACCTCAGATGATCAGCCTCCCAAAGTGCTGGGATTACAGGCGTGAGCCACCATGACCAGCCTATTTGTTTATTTTCACTAGAAGTACTAGAGAGTACCTCAACTAGGATGCAAAATTAAACAATGTGCTGTCAAAACTTAAAGCTATGGCTGTTTAATTCAATTCCCATTTAGAATAAACTGCTTTTTGATTTAGTGTTTCCATTTTTGTGACAATACCTGGGGCCTTTTTAAGTTCCCTGAAAAACAAATATTTGATTTCCTTCCACATATATAATAAAAGAGCAATCAGGAGGCAAAAGCAAAGTGTAGTGAGGTCCTCCAAGACTCATTTGTGAATCATAAAAGGCTTGGTAATATTAAATACCAATTGTAATGCCAAGGCAGCATGCTGGGAAGCATTCAGACAGCTGGAAATCCATGGCATCATGGGTCTTCTTAAAGATAATGTAAAATACTGAATTAGATTCCAACAGACTTCCCATTTTACTATAGTTGTTTTCTAAGCTGAACAGAATTTCATTCTCATTGTGTTTTTTTTTAAGAAAAACTGTCAGTCAAATGATCAAGTTATGTTTACTTATAAAATTTCAACGTTTGAAGTTACAAAAATAACCATTATTTAAAGAATAAGCATTTATTGCCCAATTACTCTTTTATCTACCTCAAATGGTTAATTACATTAAAACATAAATCTCTTTAAAGACAAAGAAGTTGTAAAGATGTTTGGCACTTAGAGCTAAACTTTAAATGCTACTAATTAGAAAACTCCTCATAGTCTATATAAATCTAATGAGGTAACCAGATAAATAATGTGACTTAAAAAAACTTTTTAAATGCCTCTTTTCTCTGATAATATCATAGCACACATTTAGTAAATTATTTGTTTTAAAGATAATCATGGTTCAACAGTAATCCTGTAAACTAGCTGATGGGGTTTAATAGACAAAATAAAGCAACATTTAAAAAAATTGGTAGCCTTTTGGATACATTAAACATAATAATAATTTTAATAGTAATAATAACTACTTGTCTTGAGTTATTTCCTATTTGCCACTCAGCACATTAAGGCCTGTGTAATGCATTCATGTCCCAAATAGTTGACTTCTCAAATCTGATTTGAATACTAATTAAGCAGCTCAGCCTTAGAACTGTTTCTACGCTATTTCTTTAGTGGCAACCTAGGTTAACTAGCAGTACTTTGACTACAGGTTAGGTTTGAAAAAGAAAAAAATTTGTATTTATAAACATGAGATTATCCATCAGTGCCAGGAGCTTTTCATACACTGAGGCATGAGGGGCCTAAAATCTACAGAGGGATCTGCATCACTGTCCTGCAAGTATTTAAATTATTTTTTCTTCCTGTCATAATCTTTTTCCTTCTGCTGTGTCTCCTCCAACTACATATAATCTCTGCTTTCTCACTGATGTATTTGACTAAGTTTAAGAAGACTATAGTGTTGCTCTATTTTCAGATAATAACATTTAATCCACACCATCATTCAATGAAGTATCATTATTCCCACTGTATAAATGACAGAAGTCAACTCAAGACAGAGTAAGTAACTGTCCAAAAGTTACATAAGAGAGAAAGAGAGAGAGAAAGTAAGAGAGAAGGTGCCCAAATTTGCACAGTTAAGAAGTAACTGTAGATCTGTTGAGTATCAGTACACAGTATTCCCTCACACATTTTATCAGCATTGTGACAGTAGGTCAGAGAATCACCAGCAGATCACTGGCTTAAGGATATTCTGAAATATTGCCTCCAGCTGGGATTAGTCTGTGTGAAAGATGAAAGGACAAAGAATTTCAAGTAATAAGGAATGCCTATGATTAAGTACCAGAAGTAGTAGTTCTACAGATGTCCAAAAAAAGTACGCTTTTTAGAAGAATAAAACGGCATGAAAGGCTTTTTGGAGTAGAGCCCCAACAGAGAACTCTGGGGGTGGACATTAAACAGTTGACAAGAGGAAAAAACAGAGGACTGCATGAACCAACAGGTGTCAGGGGACAGTGAAAAAGAAATTAAAGACCAACATGAGTACTTTATATACTGTAATCCTTCGATACCTCTGCAATAATTTCAGTGAGAAAGCTTTGAGAAAACATTGCTGATTCAAAGAAAATCTGACTATAACGTATATATGCATTCCTAGAGATGATACTAAAGGCAGAAAGTATATTAAAAAGACATAATAAAGCAGTGAAAGTATGAGCTACATTGGTGGGTGAAAACTAAAGAGGAGGACAGATCTGATATTTATTTTCAACCTGCCCATACAGATACTTTGTGTATTACTTTATTAGGTTACGTGTGATGTCTACAAGCATAAATCTTTCTGAGGTTTTCCAATGACAAGGCAAGCATCACCAGAAATTTGAAGGTAATTTAACTGCCCTTGTCACTTTAAGCAGTCCCATAATAAAATGTTGCCATAGTATATTGCAGCTTAGGTGTTTTCCGTCATGTTAATGAAAAATTCAAGTTAGCTTTATGAATAACATGCTTACAACAGTTGTCTCATGAGCCCACAAATGAGTTATTGGCTATAACAAAAACACAACCCAAAGCTACAAGTAAAATTTATACCCAACTTAATAAAATGGTTGAATTAGCAAGTTTCTATGTAGTCATCTCTACTATGTCAGGCTCTGTAGCTAAGCTTGTTTTAAGAATAAAAAGTGTGATAAAATGTTTTATAAAATACTATGCAAAAGTTATGATGCTTTAATTTCAAGTGGAAGATATAGCCCTGTTTATTTCATTACTTGGTCCTTGAATCGACACTTTCATTGGGGCTTTTGAAAGGTAATATAAGAATAAAAGCATTTGGGAGAGATGATCCAAGATGCCCGAATAAAAACAGCTATGGAGTGCAGTTCCCAGTGAGAATGCAGAGGCCACCACAGGTGATCCCCAGGCAAGTAGAGTCTGGAGTTGACCTCCAGTAATCCTACAGCAGAGGGACCTGACTGTTAGAAGGAAAACTAAGAAATGGAAAGAAATAACTTCATCATCAACAAAAAAAGTCCACTCAGACACCCCATCTGAAAGTCATCAACTACAAAGATCACAGGTAGATAAATCCACAAAGGAAGAAACCAGCACAAAAAGGATGAAAATACCCCAAACCAGAACGACTTTCTTCCTCCAAGGGATCACACTCCTCACTAGCAAAGGAACAAGGCTGGATGGAGAATGAGTCTGATGAATTGATAGAAACAGGCTTCAGAAAGTGGGTAATAACAAGCTTCTCTGAGCTAAAAGACCATGTTCTAACTCAGGGCAAAGAAACTAAGATTGAAAAAAGGTTTGACAAAATGCTAATGAGAATAAACAGCTTAGAGAAGAATATAAATGAATTGATGGAGCTGAAAAACACAGCATGAGAACTTCACAAAGCATACACAAGTTTCAGTAGCCCAATTGACCAAGGAGAAGAAAGCATATCAGAGATTGAAGATCAATTCAATGAAATAAAATGAGAAGGCAAGATTAGAGAAAAAAGAGTAAAAAGAAAGGAACAAAGCTTCCATGAAATATGGGATTATGTGAAGACCTAGTCTGCCTTTTATAAGTGTACCTGAATGTGATGGAGAGAAATAATCCAAGCTGGAAAACACTCTTCAGGATATTATCGAGGAGAAATTCCCCAACCTAGTAGGGCAGGCCAATATTCACGGGCAGGAAATACAGAGAACACCACAAAGATAATCCTCAAGAAGAGCAACCCCAAGGCGCATAATCATCAGATTCACCAGGGTTAAAATTAAGAAAAAAATGCTAAAGGCAGCCAGAGAGAAAGGTCGGATCACCCACAAAGTGAAGCCCATCAGACTCACAATGTATCTCTAGACAGAAGCCCTACAAGCCAGAAGGGAGTGGGGACCAATATTCAACATCCTTAAAGACAAGAACTGTCAACCTAGAATTTCATATCCAGCCAAACTAAGCTTCATAAGCAAAGGAGAAATAAAATCCTGTATAAACAGGCAATTGCTGAGAGATTTCGTCACCACCAGGCCTGCCTTATAAGAGTTCCTGAGAGAAGCACTAAACACAGAAAGAACAACCAGTACCAGTCACTCCAAAAACGTACCAAATGGTAAAGAACATTGACACAATGAAGAAACTGCATCAAAATGGCAGCATCAAATTCATACATAACAATATTAACCTTAAATGTAAATGGACTAAATACCCCAATCAAAAGACACAGACTGGTAAATTGGATAAAAAGACAAAACCCATCAGTGTGCTGTATCAAGGAAACCCATCTCACATGCAAGGATACACATAGGCTCAAAATAAAAGGAGGGAGGAAGATTTACCAAGCAAATGGAGATCAAAAAAAAGGAGTTGCAATCCTAGCCTCTGTTAAAGTGGGCTTTAAATCAACAAAGATTAAAAGAGACAAAGAAGGGTATTACATAATGGTAAAAGGATCAATGCAACAAGAAGAGCAAATGATCCTAAATATATAGGCACTGAATACAGGAGCACCCAGATACATAAAGCAAGTTCTTAACAACCTACAAAGAGACTTAGACTCCTGCACAATAATAGTGGGAGACTTTAACACTCCACTGTCAATATTAGACAAATCAACGAGACAGAAAATTAACAAGAATATCCAGGACTGGAACTCATGCCTGGACCAAGCAAGCCTAATAGACGTTTACAGAACTCTCCACCCCAAATCCACAGAATATACATTCTTCTCAGCACCACATCACACCTACTCTAAAATTGACCACATAATTGGAAGTAAATTACTCCTCAGAAAATGCAAAATAACGGAAATCATAACAAACAGTATCTCAGACCACAATGCAATAAAATTAGAACTCAGGGTTAAGAAACTAACTCAGAACCACACAACTTCATGGAAATTGAACAACTGGCTCTTGAATGTTGACTGGATAAACAATGAAATAAAGGCAGAAGTAAAGATAGTTTTTGAAACCAACGAGAATGAAGACACAATGTACCAGAATCTCTGGGACACATTTAAAGCAGCGTCTAGAGGAAAATTTGTAGCAATAAATGCCCACATGAGAAATGAGGAAAGATCTAAAATTGACACCCTATCATCAAAATGGAAAGAGCTAGAGGAGCAAGATCAAGAAAACTCAAGAGCTAGCAGAAGACAAGAAATAACTAAGATCAGAGCAGAGCTGAAGGAGACAGAGACACAAAAAAACCCTGCAAAAAATTAGTAATTCCAGGACATGGTTTTTTGAAAATATCAACAAAATAGAACACTAGCCATATTAATAAAAAAGAAAAGAGAGAAGAATCAAATAGATGCAATAAAAAATGATAAAGGGGATATCACCACTGATTCAACAGAAACACAAACTACCATCAGAGATTACTACAAACACCTCTGTGCACATAAACCAGTAAACCTGGAAGAAATGGATAAATTCCTGGACACTTGCACCCTCTCAAGCCTAAACCAGGAAGAGGTCAAAACCCTGAATAGATCAATAATAAGGGCTGAAGTTGAGGCAGCAATTAACAGCCTACCAACCAAAAAAAGCTCAGGTCCAGATGGGTTCACAGCTTAATTCTACCAGACATACAAGGAGGAGCTAGTACCACTCCTTCTTTAACTATTCCAAACAACACAAAAAGAGGTAATCTTTCCCAAATTATTTTATGACACCAACATCATCCTGATACCAAAACCCAGCAGAGACTCGACAAAAAAAGAAAACTTCAGGCCAATATCCATGATGAACACAGATGCAAAAATCTTCAACGAAATACTGGCAAACCGATTGCAACAGCACATCAAAAAGCTTATCCATCATGATCAATTAGGCTTCATCCTGAGAATGCAAGGCTGATTCAACATATGCAAGTCTATAAATGTAATTCACCACATAAACAGAACCAAAGACAAAAACCACATGATTATCTCAATAGATGCAGAGAAGGCCTTTGACATAATTCAACAGCACTTTATGCAAAAATTCTCAATAAACTAGGTATCGACCAAACATATCTCAAAAACATAAAAGCTATTTATGACAAACCCATTGCCAATATCATACTGAATGAGCAAAAATTAGAAGCATTCCCTTTGAAATCTGGCAGTAGACAAGGATGCCCTCTCTCACCACTCCTATTCAACAGTATTCAAAGTTCTAGCCAGAGCAATCAGGCAAGAAAAAGAAATAAAGGGTATTCAATTAGGAAAGGAGGAAGTCAAATTGTCTCTATTTGCAGATGACATGATCATATGTTTAGAAGACCCCAATAGCAAAGGCTTGAAAGCAACCCAAATGCCCATCGATGATAGACTGGACAGGGAAAATGTGACACATATACACCATGGAATACTATGCAGCTGTAAAAAATGATGAGTTCATGTCCTTTGTAGGGACATGGATGAATCTGGATACCATCATTCTCAGCAAAGTGACACAAGAACAGAAAATCAAACACTGCATGTTCTCACTCACCGGCAGGTGTTGAACAATTAGAACACATGTACACATGGAGAGGAGCTTCACACACTGGGGTCTGTTGCAGGGGACCATGGGAGAGACAGTGGGGGATAGGGAGTTGGGGAGGGATAACATGGGGAGAAATGCCAGATAGAGGTGATGGGGATGGAGGCAGCAAACCACATTGCCATATAAGTACCTATGCAACAATCCTGCATGTTCTGCACATGTACCCCAGAACCTAAAGTGCAATAATATATATATTATTATATATATATATAATATATATATATATAATATATATATAATAACATAGTGCAATAATACATATATATATATGTATGTATATGTAAGTATATGAATAAAAGCATTTGGAAAACATGTGGCCATATTCTCTAAGGAGCATATATATATATATATATATAAAATAATATAGTGCAATAATACATATATATATATATGTATGTGTATGTATGTATATGAATAAAAGCATTTGGAAAACATGTGGCCATATTCTCTAAGGAGCATGGTCTTGAGTGTCACATTTGTTGTGGAAAACTATAAAATATTTGTCATTCTTTCAATAAATATTGTTGAATGTTGAACATTATCTGTACTATTATTATTCATGTTTCCCAGTTATGTTCAGCATATTTGAAGCAGATAAATCCTACCAAATATACAGTACAATACAAAAGATCATGAGTGCAGTGAACTAATATGATAAAATAGTATCCTAATTTAGATTCTAATCACTTTGATAACTTTCAAAAGTTATCAACTTTTTATAGCTAACCAAAACACTCAAGTCATCAATCACCATAAAAACTCAAAAGATGATCAGCCCAGTGGAAAGATCTGTTAGGACTGAAAGAGTAGATGCCAGATGTAGGTGATGGGGAGGAAGACAGCGAATCACACTGCCACGTGTGTTCCTATGCAACAATTTTGCATGTTCTTCACATGTACCCCAAAACCTAAAATGCAATAAAATAAATAAATGGGGAAAAAAAAAAAAAAAAAAAAAAGAGTAGATCATTAGTATATAAAGGAAAAACAAAACATTGTTTGCTTCTGCATTTTCTCTGTAGTAGGGCACATATTATTAACATTTCAAAATGTATCAAACTGAGTTTTTACAAAATTTATTTTTTCAAGTGTTTTTGAAACCAGACACAGTGGCTTGTGTCTATAATGACAGTTACTCCAGAGGCTAAGGCAGGAGGATCACTGGAGTCCAGAAGTCTGAGATGGCATGGGCAACATATCAAGATCACATATTTAAAAAAAAATTTTTTTTTAATTAGCTAGTGGTGTTAACATGTCTACCTGCAAGGCTAAGGCAGGAGGATTGCTTGAGCCAAGCGCCTCAGGGCTGCAATGGAATATGATTGTGCCACTGGACTCTAGGCTAAGTGACAGAAAGATCTCATCTCTAAAAAAAAAAAAAAAAAATAAGAAGAATAAAATGTATTTGAGAAATGCTGAATTAAGATCCTCAAAGATTTAAGCAAAGAAAATACGTCTCTTCACTTTCAGTCTTATATGTGAAGGAAATCAAAATATTTCACTGCAAAATATGGCTTCCCGATATAATGAGTATTTTAAGTTAAAAACTCTTGGAGATCAATAATCACTAGAAGAGCCTTTTTTCCTATCAACAAAAAGATTGAATTTACCCACCTAGGAGAATAAGTGTTCTTGTTTCCCTCCCTGTAATCTCTTTATCCATTACAGGAAAGAAAGCAAAAAATCTAACCATATCTGAACAGACTCTTTTACAAGATAATCATTATCTTCAAGTATCACTTAAGTTCTAAAAAAAAAAACAACAACAACTATTTACAACTTAATTTCTGTTCTGTAATAATCATTTATTGCCCTCCATAGAATTTCTTTTCTTTCCCTTCCCATAACCTGTTTTACCACGATCCAAGCCCCCATTCTCATTGTAACCTCAAGATGGTAATACAAGTTTCTGTACTTCTTTGGGAAGTTGGGTTTTCATTCTGAAGGGTCCCGTATGTACAAGTTAGATAAATTTGTATGTATTTTCTCCTATTAATCAATTAGCCTCATATCAATGATTTTCAGTGAAAATTTATTGGGTCAAGAGCTTTGTCCCCCATATGTATAATTCAAATTTGACAAAATATCAAACTAGCTATAGAAGGTTCAAAAATGTTTTGATTTTATACATAATGAGTACTTTGAGTTTTTTTTTAATATTAAGAGTAATTTTCCAAAAAAAAAATAGAATATCCCTGTTTTGTAGGTACCCTAAATATTATTTGATTTGTTTTGTTTTTCTTTATCTTGCCTATTGCTGATCTAACAGTGAATTTGACTTTCTACTAATGCTTCTCTATGTTAAATTAATTCTAATATAAAACTGCCATTCATAAGATGTAGGTCATTTAGGTAGGAAAGCACTGGTATATTTGTCATACCAAAGGATCCAATTAATAAACTTTACTACTAAAACTTAATACTGATCTCATTGACTATAATTAAATTCAAATTTAATAATAATAGTGCTATAATTCCCATATCTTTCTCATTGTAATATTGTCTAAATATATTTTTTTCCCATTTATTTATTTTATTGCATTTTAGGTTTTGGGGTACATGTGAAGAACATGCAAAATTGTTGCATAGGAACACACGTAGCAGTGTGATTTGCTGCCTTCCTCCCCATCACCTACATCTGGCATTTCTCCCCCTGCTATCCCTCCCCAGCTCCCCACCCCCCACCGTCCCTCCCCAATTTCCCCCCAACTGACCCCAGTGTGTAGTGCTCCCCTCCCTGTGTCCATGTGCTCTCATCGTTCAACACCCGCCTATGAGTGAGAACATGCGGTGTTTGATCTTCTGCTCCTCTGTCAGTTTGCTGAGAATGATGGTTTCCAGGTTCATCCATGTCCCCACAAAGGACCCAAGCTCATCGTTTTTGATGGCTGCATAATATTCCATGGTGTATATGTGCCACATTTTCCCTATCCAGTCTATCGTCGATGGGCATTTGGGTTGGTTCCAGGTCTTTGCTATTGTAAACAGTGCTGCAATGAACATTCGTGTACACGTGTCCTTATAGTAGAACGATTTGTAATCCTTTGGATATACACCCAGTAATGGGATTGCTGGGTCAAATGGAATTTCTATTTCTAGGTCCTTGAGGAATCGCCACACTGTCTTCCACAATGGTTGAACTAATTTACACTCCCACCAACAGTGCAAAAGTGTTCCTACTTCTCCACATCCTCTCCAGCATCTGCTGTCTCCAGATTTTTTAATGTTTGCCATTCTTACCGGCGTGAGATGGTATCTCAATGTAGTTTTGATTTGCATTTCTCTTATGACCAGTGATGATGAGCATTTTTTCATATGTTTGTTGGCCTCACGTATGTCTTCTTTTGTAAAGTGTCTGTTCATATCCTTTGCCCACTTTTGAATGGGCTTGTTAGTTTTTTTCTTGTAAATCTGCTTTAGTTCTTTGTAAATTTTGGATATCAGCCCTTTGTCAGATGGGTAAACTGCAAAAATTTTTTCCCAATCTGTTGGTTGCCGATTCACTCTAATGATTGTTTCTTTTGCTGTGCAGAAGCTGTGGAGTTTGATTAGGTCCCATTTGTCTATTTTGGCTTTTGTTGTCAATGCTTTTGGTGTTTTGGTCATGAAGTCCTTGCCTACACCTACGTCCTGAATGGTATTGCCTAGATTTTCCTCTAGGGTTTTTATGGTGTTAGGTCTTATGTTTAAGTCTTTAATCCATCTGGAGTTAATTTTCATGTAAGGTGTCAGGAAGGGATCCAGTTTCTGCTTTCTGCACATGGCTAGCCAGCTTTCCCAACACCATTTATTGAACAGGGAATCCTTTCCCCATTGCTTGTTTTTGTCTGGTTTGTCAAAGATCAGATGGTTGTAGATATGTTGTGTTGCCTCCGAGACCTCTGTTCTGTTCCATTGGTCTATATCTCTGTTTTGGTACCAGTACCATGCTGTTTTGATTACTGTAGCCTTGTAGTATAGTTTGAAGTCTGGTAGTGTGATGCCCCCCGCTTTGTTCTTTTTGCTTAGAATTGACTTGGCTATGCGGGCTCTCTTTTGATTCCATATGAAGTTTAAGGTGGTTTTTTCCAGTTCTGCGAAGAAGGTCATTGGTAGCTTGATGGGGATAGCATTGAATCTGTAAATTACTTTGGGCAGTATGGCCATTTTCACGATATTGATTCTTCCTAACCATGAACATGGGATGTTTCTCCATCTGTTTGTGTCCTCTCTTATTTCGTTGAGCAGTGGCTTGTAGTTCTCCTTGAAGAGGTCCTTTACATTCCTTGTTAGTTGTATTCCTAGGTATTTTATTCTCTTTGTGGCAATTGTGAATGGAAGTTTGTTCTTGATTTGGCTCTCTTTAAGTCTGTTACTGGTGTATAGGAATGCATGTGATTTTTGCACATTGATTTTGTATCCTGAGACTTTGCTGAACTTGCTTATCAGTTTCAGGAGGTTTGGGGCTGAGACGATGGGGTCTTCTAGATATACAATCATGTCGTCTGCAAATAGAGACAATTTGACTTCCTCCTTTCCTATTTGAATGCCCTTTATTTCTTTTTCTTGCCTGATTGCTCTGGCTAGAAC
Source organism: Sapajus apella (assembly GCF_009761245.1). Lineage (NCBI taxonomy): Eukaryota > Metazoa > Chordata > Mammalia > Primates > Cebidae > Sapajus > Sapajus apella. The sequence continues at coordinate 47,493,193 of NW_022436946.1, forward strand.
TTCTAATACTATATTGAATAGCAGTGGTGAGAGCGGGCATCCTTGTCTGGTGCCACATTTCAAGGGGAATGCTTCCAGTTTTTGCCCATTCAGTATGATATTGGCTGTTGGTTTGTCATAAATAGCTTTTATTATTTTGAGATACGTTCCATCAATACCTAGTTTATTGAGGGTTTTTGGCATAAAGCACTGTTGAATTTTGTCAAAGGCCTTCTCTGCATCAATTGAGATAATCATGTGGTTTTTGTCTTTGGTTCTGTTTATGTGGTGAATTACGTTTATAGACTTGCGTATGTTGAACCAGCCTTGCATCCCCGGGATGAAGCCTACTTGATCATGGTGGATAAGCTTTTTGATGTGCTGTTGCAATCGGCTTGTCAGTATTTTATTGAAGATTTTTGCATCTATGTTCATCATGGATATTGGCCTGTAGTTTTCTTTTCTTGTTGAGTCTCTGCCGGGTTTTGGAATCAGGATGATGTTGGTCTCATAAAATGATTTGGGAAGAATTCCCTCTTTTTGTATTGTTTGGAATAGTTTCAGAAGAAATGGTACCAGCTCCTCTTTGTATGTCTGGTAGAATTCAGCTGTGAACC
>NW_022436946.1:47494188-47534401 GCF_009761245.1 Sapajus apella
GAATATATATATACACATATATATATTCACATATATATACATATATATATGTATACATACATATATATGTGAATATATATATGTATAGATACATATATTTGTGAATATATATATATATATATAAATTCACATGCTTAGCATAAATTCTTGTTCTTTTTGCCCTTCCCTCAAAGTGTTTGTTTTGGCTTCCAACAAGAGACTATGCTTCCCAACCTGTCTGAATGGCCACCCTGCATGCTACAACCCTTTCTAAGAAATAAAGCCTCCTCTTCTTCTAAATTTATAAATTATACTTTTTAAAATTAAGATGTCTGTCTGAAGTTGCATCTTCATATTGTACCTCCAAGAACCATCTTAGTTAGATCATAATGAATTTGAAAGATTACACCAAACCAAAGAAGAGAGAGAATAAGAAGGTGGCAAATACGTTATTCTAAAATAGCAAAGACTTGCAAGTGCCAGGGCTAATTAGAAATACTAAAAGGCCTAATTCTTTCAATTCAATTCTTTCCTTGAAAACAAGGAAAGAAATACCCCTCTACACCTCCTTTTCTTAGAATATTTACTTTAAAAACTCATAGCTATAAGTCCTTTCTCCCTCTCTCTTCCAAATGCATATAACTCCTTTAAAAGATAATTTAAGCCTCTTTTCAGCTTTATGCCCAAGAAAGCCTTTCTCAAGGACTTGGGAAGTATCTCTTCGAGAGTTAATAATCAAAAGTGATAATGCTCCATCTCTCAGTTTTGTGGAAAACTTAATCAGTTTACACATATAGGACTATATATCCCTCTTAGATTCTTTATGTTTAGTGACAAATACTATCTAGCTTGAATAAATTATTGAAGGAAATACATGTTTGAAATATATCACTATTCTTTGTAATTATTACCCACAGACATCAAGAAAAAAGAGTTAATCTTGTAGCAACATAACAAACTAATAAATAATGAGGGAAAGGGACTCACATGATCAATTAGTTCACGAACCATTCCATTCCACTGTCCATTGGCATCATCTTGGGCTCCATATTTCCCATCTTCCACAAGTCTAATTTCATATGTGAAGCCAAGGATTGTAGATAACTCTCTGAGGAGATCAATGCAGTAGCCTTCAAATCGATCATTACCATAGAGAGGTTTGTCAGACTTCTTAAAAAGGACATAGGGTTCTTCCTGAAAATATTGAATAAGAAGAAAAGAGGTAACAGTTAATCATGAAACTTGCCATCAGAATTACAGCTCTTCTTAGACGAAAGAAAACTTCTCATTAATTTAGGACAATGGTCAACTTTATTTTCTTCTAATTATAAAGCCTAGAATATTAAAAGGAAATTCAAGTTTTGTAGGGAATAGTAGTGCTTTACAAAAATATACTTAATTATTATAATCCCACCACCATGATTATATAATAAAAATATGGTATATCTTATAACTTATACCATAAATCTTATATTAATATTACATATAACAAATAATGTGATATGCAATATATACCATATAATATATATGGCATGTAATTTTATCATGATTATAATATCCCAATTTGAATTATATCATTTAATCAATATCTGGTATGCTGTTTCCATGGGATCTATGGATAAAGTGAATGAAAAAAAATTGTTGATTAATTGTCTACTATGTGCGAAGAATTGGAGTGGGAATTTTTTATATATATTGTCACATTTTGTCCCAACAACCATGAATATTACAACTACTATATTTAATTATAGCTTAAAAAGTAGTTGTTTATTTTAATAAAGAAGAAAGTGACCTATATCAAGTGCTTATGCATTCATCCAGCATCATTTTATGCAGCATCTATTGTAAGCTAGCCCTCTTCTATATAAATGGAGATCCTTTAGCTATGAAGTTCATGATAAAGAGAAGAAAAACAGTTAACAAATGTTTAAACAAATACAGCATATATTGTCAGATCCTCCTAAGTGATATAAAAACATAAAATAGATCATAGGAAAGAAAACAATTGCAAGGTACTTGGTAAGATAAGAGAAACAAAATCAAGTAATTTTCTGAAAGCCTTTTCTGAGAAGGTAAGAGATGAGGTATAATCCAACAGATGAGAAGGAGTCTAGACACATGTAACTCTGAGAACAGAGTATTTCAGGCCAAGGATACAGCATGATAAAAAGCCCTGAGACCAACATAACACTGGAGTGTTTCAGGAAGAGGATAATAGGCAACAGTGTGACAGAAGTCACATCCAGTAAGTGAGTTAGTTGCTTGAACAAGATGAGAATAAAAAAAGGGTGAGGAGCCAAATTTTCTGAGACTCTATAAATTAGGCCCCATAAGAAATTTGTATGTTTAAGTGCAAAAAGATTCCACACATTAGCACATTTTATTGAAGGCACTCGCACATGGTATGGTAGCACATGATGCTGCTATGAATAAACCAATATGCAACAACTGGTTCTACTATTCACTATGTGCACATGGTCAAAGCCTCTATTCTCTTAAAGGAAGCTATTACAGATTGAGAAAACTTAGGAAACAGCCATGCCAGTCCACCTAGGAACGTGTTCGCCCTCTTCCTCAACTCCTGGAGAACAACATTCATCCCATGAGAGCTATCATGCCTAAAAATGTTTTACACATGTCAGTCATGTGTCAGGTTGCTCACACTCATCTCAGAAATAATCAAGATTATTTCCATCTTTCTTCCCATCCCTGTGGACTTACCGTATCTCTATACTGTTGTGTGTACCCTCCAGCTTCACCTCCTGTGATTCTGACCCTTCTAAACACTGCCACTGTGTGTTAAAGTCCTGGTCAGAAACTGGCACATTGCTCCATATCTATACCTAATTTTCAGAATGACCATTTTATCTCACTGCTCTGCTGGACAGTACCCTGATGACATTGCTTAGCCTTCAGCTCTCTTTTCTGGAGACTATTTTCAGTTACCTCCACATCCCTTGGGAACAGAGGCACATTTGATATTTTCCCTGCCCCCATTGCTGTCCTCACACCATTTGTTCCCCTGTTTTGTGCAATAACTTCTGCTCCTCTGAGGCTCATGCAACTCTGCCAGACCAGGCGATCTCTTTACAATTGCTGACATTCAATGAAATCTGGTTCAAAAGTTTTATAAAGTAGGAAGAGAAACCTTTACTTTTCAAATATTTGACTACTGGATGGTAATTTTACTCCTTTTTCTAATTCTTAATATTCTCTGCATATTCAAAATCCACCTACATAAATTATCCAACATGGCTGGTCTCTTAATTCTTTTATTTCCTCAATTACCAAATTATTTTCCTCATTGAAATCTAATCTCTCTTCCCCATGATCACAACTGAAGCCTGCATTTGTCAGAAAATTAGTTGGGATTTCTAATAGCCCATTCATCCCACTCATTATTAAATCACACCAACACTTATGCTCTTCAATAGCATAAAGATCCCCGATTCAGTGAAGTCATATTTCCCTACTATCTATCAATCCCTCCTAACCCCACTTCATTATCCGGCCCTAAATTCTATGGGCCATTATTATAATTTCTCAGTTAAATGTTGATGTTCCTAAAATTAGTTATGAGCCCTATCCCCTTTTCTTAAATTTTATTCCTATTTTTTTCTGATCCACATACATCAAACTCAGTAACATCTTTATCCTGATGACCTCAAAATTTATATATTAGCCTCCCACTTCTTGCAAGTCTTAGGCACACATACCCAATAGCACTGTCAGCGTGATTTTATGTCTCATAGACAAGATTTTATGTCTCACATTTAACGTGTCCCAGATATACTTCTTGTTTTCCCCAAGACTTTTACACTTTTTCTGTTTTCTCTGCTTTTAAAAATGGCACCATCATTTACTCTGCTACTTAAGCCAGTCACTAAGGCATCATCTTTGCTTCCCTTTCTTTTAGCTCATTTGCTCCACAGCAACAGAAGGGATCTTATTAAAGGATACACTTAATTATCTCCCCACTGCTACTTGAAATCATCACATAGATTCCCAAGGTGTTTAGAATAACATTCAACTTCATTGCCAGGGGTCCTAAAACTTGTTCTACCACTTGCTCTCATCTTGGTAAAAGGCTTCACAACTCACAAAATGGATTAAGTCAAAAGTCAGGCAATCACTTTGTCCTATCTTTTGTAAATCATGTAAGTTCTCCCCTCAAAATATATTCTGAATCCACTAATTTCTTTACACTGCCCATGCTAGCATTATGGTTCATGTAACCTTTATTTCTCATCTGAATTCCTGTTATAAGTACCTCTCTTACTTTCCATTTCTATCCCCCACAGTCCATTCTCCCCAGAAAGTTGTAGCAATCTTGTAAAGATTAAATCTGCTTTTATTATGCATTTGCTTAAAAACCAACAGCAGCTTTTCATGAAAACTGGAGTAAAGTAAGAACTGCTTACCCTGGCCTTCCAGGTCCTATCCTCTTTGACCTTAGCTTCTATTCCCTTTCTTTCTCATTTTGTTCCAGGCATTGGCCTTCATTTTCATCTTCAAACTTGCCAACCTCATTTCTAACTCGAGGTCTTTGCTCTTTGAACTGCCTTTTTTTTTTTTTTTTTTTTTTTTTTTAACTGACAGGGAAGATCTATCCTAAGGCCTTCACATGGTTGTTGCCCCATCATTTAAGCCTGTGCTCAAATTTCACCACTTCAGAGAAACCACAGGTATATATTACCTCTTTTCTCCAAGGTACCTGCTTTGTTTTGCTCATAGCACTCATCCCATCTGAAGTTTTATTTATTTATCTTTTGATGTAGGTGCTATTTTTCCCCTATTATGACACAAACCCATCAGTATAGAGGAATTACAGATTATGTTCATTAATTAATTTATCTCAGTGCATAGAAGAAAATGACTGACAATCAGTTGGTGCTCAAGGTGCATGTGTTAAATAAATAAAATATTCATCATAAAGGCTTAAAACTTATCTTTTCCTCTCCAGCTCTATCTTCTTCTCCATAAGGTCTAGGTATCCTGCTTTCTACCAGTTTCGCAAATACAAAGCTATTTTCCATCTCAAAGCCTTTTACCTGTTGTTGTCTATACTGCTCTTCAAATGGTGAGCTGTTTTTCTTCCTTTAAGTCTCAAGTTAAATATAAAATGTTTACTTTGGTTCTACTTAAAGAGAATTTTCTCTGTTATTCTCTATCTCAATATTTATTTTTCACAGTAGCTAAGTCATTTTCAATTGTTTTATTTGTTGGCTTACTACTGAGTTTTTGTCTCACTTTCCTAAAATATAACACCCATATGAACTCATGATAATATATTCCATGCTTAATATAATGCCTAGCACATAGTAGGCACTCAGTAAATGCTAATTGGATAAATTATTGATAAATTAGTGACTTCTATAACTCAATTTTCTCATCTCTAAATATATTTAACAATACATTTAAAGTTGTTTGGGGAATTAATTAAAACAAACCTCGCAAAAATCAGATTCTTAATATAATTTCATTATTTCAGCTTCTCGATAATTTCTCATGGATTTTTAAAAAAATAGTAGACTTAAGATGGGTGTAGTAGCTCACCCCTGTAATCCCAGAACTTTAGGAGGCCGACATGGATGAATCACTTGTGGTCAGGAGTTTGAGACCAACATGGTCAACGTTGTGAAACCCCACCTCTACTAAAAATACAAAACTTAGGCCGGGCGCAGTGGCTCATGCCAGCACTTTAGGAAGTCGAGGTGGGAGGATCACGAGGTCAGGAGATCGATACCATCTTGGCCAATATGGTGAAACTCCAGCTCTACCAAAATACAAAAAATTAGCTGGGCATGGTGGCGTGCCCCTTTACTCTCAGCTACTTGGGAGGCTGAGGCAGGGGAATCGCTTGAACCCAGGAGGCAGAGGTTGTAGTGAGCCAAGATCGTGCCATTATACTCTAGCCTGGATGACAGAGCAAGACTCTGTCTCAAATTAATTAATTATTAATAGACTTAATTTTTCACAGCAAACAGAGCATAAGGTACAGACATTTCCCATATACACCCTACCCTCCCAGAGGCCTCATCTACCCTACTATCAACATCCAACACCAAATCAGTACATGTACACAACTGATGGATCTTCACTGGCACACCATTACCACTGAGTCCATACTTTACATCATGGGCACATTCTTGGTGTTGTCTATTTTACGAGTTTTGACAAATGTATAATGGCATGCATCCACCATTGTAGTATCAATACAAAATTGTATCACTACCCTAAATATTCTCTGTGCTTTAGGTATTCTTTCTTTTCTCTACTCTAACTCCTAGCAACCATTAATCTTTTCAATAGCTCCAGAGTTTTGCCTTTTCCAGAATGTCACATAGTTGGAATGTGGCCTTTTAGATTGTTTTCTTTCACTTAGTAATAAGCATTTAAGTTTCCTCCATGTATTTTCATGGCTTGATAGCTCATATCTGTTTTGTGCTGAATAGTATTACATAGTGTGAATATCCCACAGTTTATTTGTCCACTCACCCACTGGAGAAAATTTTGATTGCTTCCAAGTCTGGGCAATTATAAATAAAGTTGCTATAAACATCCATGTGCTGGTTTTTGCATGGACATAAGTTTTTGGTTTATTTGGGTAAATACCAAGGTGCATGATTGCAAGATCATATGGTAAGGGCATGCTTAGTTTTGAAAGAAACTGCCAAACTGTCTTCTAAAGTGGAAGTTCCATTTTGCATTCCCTCCAATAAGAAATTAGAGCTTTTGTTGCTCCACATTCTTGCTAGCATTTGGTGCTGTCAGTGTTCTGGATTTTGATCATTCTAATAGGTATACAGTGATGTCTCATTGTTGTTTTAATTTGCAATTCCCTAATGCCATATGATGTTGAGCATTTTTTCATATGCTTCAATGCAGTCTTATTGGGATTATTTTCATTGGCCATTTAAATTTTCATAGAGGTTAAGTAACTTTCCCAGGTCACATAGCTTAGAAGAGCCAACCAAATAAGTGTTTTGAACATAGGTTTTTCAAATTCCACAATACCTTCCTTTTCCACTATTTTAGGTTGCTTTCTATACCATAAGACCATTTGGGAGAAAACTATTTATGCTGGATTTTTAAGTTGAATTAGATGGGAATCAGAAATTAATCTGTTAACTACATCCAAAGTTACATAGGTGAGCTTATCATAAGTAAAAGAACAGTTAGGATCTTGTCTGATTTTTATGTACCATTTGATTACATATAAACTTTATTCGCCAGGGGTATGCAAAGTACTGCAAATATGACAGATGTAGTGTCCTTCCACCCAAGAGGTTATCATACTCATTTCCCTCACTACTCTTTCTGGTCTGCTAGTGTTTCAAGTTAGATAACCCATTTCCATAGATCATAGTTTACATGCCCTTGTTATCTTAGAAAAAGAAGAAGCCCTATGGTCAAACAGCTTTCTGGTACTGAGTGTTCACATTTCAGATATATTTAGGTGTTTCTTTTTCTGGTGTTCCCACAACTTTCGAACACTTTTACCATAGCATTTATCATACTGAGTAGTGAGTGTTGATTTACATATAAGTCTTCTGAACTAGACTTGAGCAATTTACGGGGCAAAATGGTTACTGAATTTTGCTTTAAAAGCACCAAACATCAACTGGCACATAGCAGTCTTACCAATAAAATGACTGCTGAAATGTATTGAATCGAAACAGATTGCTCTGGTCAACTAGGGACACCAGGGGAACCTGAACTTGAAGGAAAAAATTTAGACAGGTAAGTTCCCCTATGGGGCTCAGGCATGATGATAACAAATCTAGGTCACTAACCCATGTGCAGAGGGTTAAGAACTTGAGGGCAATATCATATTTTCCTGCAGAGAAGGGGAAAGACAGAATTCTGGGTTGGTGGAATGGGAAACAAAGCATATACGTATAAATTAGCTCTACTGAATTCATACTTTTGTTTCACTTAGGTTATGATTTTTGAATACATGGTTTGTTTTGTTTTGTTTTGCTTTACTTAAAAGTAACCAAGGTTGGCAATTCGTCAACCTCAATGACTAGGCAACAGTACTATTTAACATTTCCTAAGCACTTACTATGTGTCAAACCCTGTTCAAAATGCTTTACTTGAATTTATTCTCCATAACAACTATGTGAGGTTAGTAATACTATTTCTATTATGAAAAAACTGAGAAAAAGGGGGGGTGTTAAGATTTTTTTTTTTTTTTTTTTGCCCATAGTCAATAGCCAGCATACAACTTAGGCAGGCTGACTGCTGGACCACTTACCCATCTCTCCCATGCTTCCTTGATTAAATAATTCTTAGTGACCATTTTCAAACTTCATGTGAATACAAAACTGTACACAGTTCATTAAATAATTAAACACCTGTTGTATGACTTTTTTTAATCAGCTGGGATTAGCCACTTGGCTATATTGCATATAAAATGGTATTAATTATTGAACAATGTAATTAAGATAACTTTATAGAAAGAAATAAGTAGTAAGAAAAGAATTTATGAAAGTAAAATAAGAATTTGTGAAAATAGCACATATTAAACCCATGAGATTTAGGTAGCAACATATGAATATCTAAAAACACTTTTCTTCTGTTTGCACTGTTAAATTATAATTGTCTATATTTTAAATTAAATTATATTCAAAAATAATTTTCATTTATTTTTCACAGAAGCTGACTTGAACACTGGATAAAATATGACTGTTGGTGATTAGTTAGGAGTGTGTGAAGCATATGAAAGATATATATGTGTAAGGAGTGAAAATAGCAATATAATTATAAAAGTCATTATGCTTTTTAAATCTTATTAATCTAACTCATCCTACTAGCCTCCTATCTGTTAATTTGATTTCCTTCACCTATAAGCTAATAAGAAAACTTCTGTAATAGGCAAATAAATTTGTTGGGCCCACTGAGATTAAAAAACCTACTTAGATATATGTCTTAAACAGGCTTGCACATCACTAGAAAAAAAATATGTGTGGTTTGAATGCATCTTTTTAGTATTTATGGATCTCTACAATGTCAAATATCACTCTTCCCATATTTAATTCTGATAAGTAAGAAGCAGTTTTCTTGCTGTGATTCCTATCTCCAGCTACAGTGTATCACAGGATAGTTTTACATCAAGTTATGACTCTCCTTTAAACTCTCTTTCTCTGTTTCACATGGCAAAGCATAAATAATAACCTCATGTAAGAAAAGAAAAATGGTACCAGAAGCAATTACTGTAGCACATACCAAGTTCAATGAATAATATGATAAAACTCTCCTGGGCAACTTCACTGATTTTTCATATAGTCTTAAATCTCCACATCAGCATTTACTAGAGGTAAAGGCACTTCATTCCACTGGCATCTGTAATAAGGATTTGTCAGCATTTCTACTATCAATTCTAGTTTTAAGGAACCCAATAATTCATGTATTTTTATCTGCATTAGACTGGGATTTGGCACAGAATGAATCCAAAATGAAGTTCTGAAAAAGTAAAATATGTTTTAAGGTTGAGGGAATAAAAATGTTTTATTTAAATATAATAAAACTTTTAATAATTTTTAAAGCATCAAACTCATGTATCTCTCAGCTCTTATCTAGGGCTCAATTATCTTTTTTACAGGTTAACCCTGAGATATCAGTATCTTACTTGTGCTACTTAAAACATAAGGACATTAAAATGCAAAGTAATTTTAATGTGATGTGTATTAAATATTCCCTGCTATTACAATGATAAGACTAACTGATGTATTTACCCAAGCATATATTGAACTCTTACTCTGTCCCAGCACTCTTCTAGGTGCTAGGCATACAACACTGAACTATGAAAGACAAATCAGAACAACAGAAAAATTCCTGCCCTCCTGGAACTCCCAATCTAGTGGTGAATTTGAAATCTCTACCAATTATATATTACCCTGTATTTATTTACACATCTACTTTGCTTCATTAATTATCAGAAGTGGAATGTGAAATGTTTGCACAGGCTACATTTTTTTTTTTGAAACGGAGTCTTGCTCTGTCTCCAGGCGCCAGGATGGAGTGCAGTGGCGCGATCTCGGCTCACTGCAATCTCCACTTCCTGGGTTCAAGCAATTCTCCAGCCTCAGCTTCCCAAGTAGCTGGGACTACAGCCGCATGCCACCACACCCAGCTAATTTTTGTGTTTTTTTAGTAGAGGTGGGGTTTCACCATGGTCTCGATCTCTTGACCTCGTGATCCACCCGCCTCGGCCTCCCAAAGTGCGCCTGGCTACAGGCTACATTTTTGAGAAACAGTGGCATGTATCTTGTTTTAGAGTATTGTGGTGAATCTCAGAACGTAAGATGCTGTAGCCCACAAATGATTTATTTTGAAAAATAGACAGGTTTATTCAGGTAACCCCAGTCATGTTCTGAATTTATTCTTAAGACCAAAAGAACTTGTAAAATTGATTTGTGGCAACAGCTGAAACTCCAGTTTTTTAAAGATATCAATGCATTTAGAAAATATACCTAATGGTCCTTTTTCCCCCCTTAATGAACTTAGGGTTGACAAACAAAACAGACGAACAAAAAAACGCCAAAAAACTTTTTTTTTAAAAATAGCATCCCTATTGGCTAAATAAAAAAGATATAATGGTTATAAAAATAATAATCTAAGATTAAAACAATATTATGGCAATTGAAATAAATCTGAACAATTCATATTTTCCTGAGAATACTTTATTTCCTTCTATTTTCTGAGCAGTGTGTTCAGAATGCCTATATCTTATCACTGTCCTCTCACTGAAGGTATTAAATCATAAATAATAAGAGGGCAATCTAGTTTTTATAGGGTATGGAAATCAAGGCAGATGTTAAGCTGATTGAAAGTAAAAGGTTAATGAATGGGCAACAGAAAGAGTGGAACAATGATGCTCTTGAGGAAGGTGAATTGGTTTATTAAAACAACTGGACTTACCCCTTAACAAGAACAAAACAAAACAGACCTCAACATCTTGCCCCAAAGCGCTGAAGAGGTGCTCAGGAGAATGCGGAGGGGAGAGTCACACTTTTAAAAGGGAGATTAAGGATGAAAGGATATTACTATGGACAGCAAGGTTAAGGAGATGGAACAAAGGATAACTCTCTGCACTTTTTTGTTTGGTTAGATTTGGTCTGGGGTTTTTTGTTTGTTTCCCTTTCTACCTAGACCATGCTTTACTTGAATTTTTCCAAATCATCACTTGCTGTCCTCTCATCAAAGCACAGAGCATAAACATTTGAAAAGTCTGCTTTACTAAATAGTATAAACAGCAAGTTATAGTTACCAGTTTTAACATTCATTTCAACCCTGTTTAACAGTATTTTTATTACATTTCAGGCACCTAAACTAAAAATTTTTATTACATAAAATGTTCATGGGTAGGTTTACTTTAATTATAGGTAAAAGGTGTTCTTCTTGAATGATGAAAAACACCCAAGAAATCTAACTAATGTTTACAAAGAAATACAAGCAGAATAAATGAAGATTTTCAGCAAAGATAAATGTTTCTTTCACAAACCAGTTGTCAACTCATTACTCTAATAAGCAACACATGGGTAGATTTAGCACACATAAGTTATGATGTGATCAAGGGGGGGGGGACAGCTTATAAATACCATGGGAATGAGCCCCAATAGTAATATATGTGTTTTATTGGCATGTTTATTGATTTCAATTGACTATCACCATTCCTATATTTCCATAGTAACCTATAGGTGAAAAGAGCAACTCCAAAGATGATTAATAAATTACTGTGATTTTCTAAATTTTTATTTAAACTTAACAAGATGCATGTAGATATCAATGTTTGATTACCATATGCTGAAATATAAATACTTTGGATGTACTCATTCATCCATTCATCTACCAATTTAGTCATTAATACATTAATGAAACAAATATTTGTATGTAAATTCTAAATATAGATTTATAGACTAGAGGTTCCAAATGTTTCCTTTAAAGACCAAATAGTAAATTTTTTTGGCTTTATAAACTATATAGTCACAACAATTCAATTCTGTCATTACAGTGTGAAAGCAATGATAGAAGCAGTTAATAAACTGGCAAACCATCAGAATCAATTTTTTTAATAACTGTGGAATCTAATAAAAACTTACAACAACAAGGAAATGCTTAGTGAAGAGAACAACTGCAGAACTTTGGTAAGAGAGCTCTGTGGCATATCAATTTACCCTGTTGATACTATTTTATACTCCTCAGCTCCACAACAGTCTTAAAGATAGTGGTCTGCATTCCTGGTGCAGGTCAAACACACCATAGGAAACAGTATAGACCTTATATCTTACCAAATTTTAATTGCGTGTTTTAACCTGTGTGATAGCACCCAGAGGGAGGGGCTTGAGGACTTGCCATTGGTTGATCTGCATAGGAGTTTCTCTAAGGGCTGAAGCTGCTTCACACATGGTGTTTTTCCTAAGCATTTAAAGCCAGATATATTACCTGCTGCCTGGTGGGTAAGAGGGAAAAGTAGGGGCAAGAAATACACTGGCCTGAAAGCCTGAGACAGAAAGACTGGGAAGGAAATATCTGGGGACAGTAAGAGCTGGGGAAAGCTACTGTATGGTTAAGGGAACCTAGAAGTCCAAGCACATAACCAAGGTGGGATGTATGCTCAGAAAGGACCTGACAAGACCGTAAGCCCTTACCTCTGGCTAGATTGAGCCTCCATGCAAGCAAGAAGGAAGAATAGGGCAGAATTATAAACTGCCTAGCTAAACAGCAGAGGAGCACCAATATATAACCAAACTACAAAGACCGGAAGTTTTGTTTTGTTTCTTGTTTTTTTGTTCCAGGAGTTTAGGGAAACCTCTGTCAAGTCACTAAAGTACTACTAAACTAACAATCACACATTTCAGTGGCCACCCAAAACAAAAAATACAGGCTTTACAAAATTAGTTTAGCAAGGTCACTGAACAACAAAAAAGAACCACAATAAGCAGTAAACACAAAGATCCTGGGTGATGGGAATATCTTATTTCTAGAGTTACAATATTATACTGTTTAAAATGTCCATGTTTTCAACACAAAAATGAAAAATGCAAACAAACAAGAAAGTACAGCCCATTTTTAGGAAAAAATAAATTCATAGAAACCGGCCTTGAGAGAAACCAATGAGTTGCAGAAGAAACTAGAAGGGAAATCAGAAAACACTCTGTAATGAATGAAAATGAAAGCAGAACATATTAAAACTCAACGGTGCAGTGAAAGCAGTCCTTCAGGAGGAATTTACAGCTGTAAATATCAACATTAAAAATGAAGAAAAATCTCAAATAAATAACCTAAATTTATACCTTAGAAAACTGGAAAAATAAGATTAAACTAATGAAACCCACAGGCAGAAGAAAAGAAGAAAGATTACTTTGGAGATAAATAAAATAGAGAACAGAAATAAAGGATAGAGAAAAGCAATGGAATCAAAATTTGATTATTTCAAAAGATGAACAAAATTAACAAATCTTTAGTTAGACCAATCAAGAAAAAATCGGAAAAAAGTCAAGTGAAAACAGGGGGCCTTTGCTACAAACTTTATAGATTAAAAAAAAGCTTATAAAAGAATCATAGAAATAATTCTACATCAAAAATTAGACTACCCTGATGAAATAGACAAATTCCTATAAAGACACTGCTATCAAAACTTCCTCAAACAGAAATAAAAATCTGACTATATCTAGAGAAAATAAAGAGATTGAATCAGTAACTCAGAACCTCCAGAGAAAATTTCAGAACCAAGTAACTTCACTGATGAATTCCAGCTACATTTAAAGAAGATTTAACACCAATTCTTCTCAAATTCTTCCAAATAATAAAAGAGGGGGGGACACCTCCTAGCCCATCCTTTCAGGCCAGCATTCACCTCGTACCAAACCAGAAAAGATTTCACAAGAAAAAGAACTATAGACCAATATCCCTTAGGAATATAGATGTAAAAATTCTCAACAAAATAATGAGAATCAACTCATAAACAAAAGGTACTGGAAGAACTAAAAATCTACATGTAAATGAATGAAGTTGATCCTTACCTCATATCACATACAAAAACTTAATCCAAAGTTATCAATGACCTAAATGTAAAAGCTAAAACTATAAAACTCTCACAATAAAACATATAAGTAAGCCTTCATGATTTTAGATTTGGAAATGGATTTTTTGATATGACAACAAAAGTACCATCAACAAAAAATATATAAATTGGACATTATCATAAGTGAAAACTTTTGTGCATGAAAAACACTGTCAAGCAAATGAAAAGAAACTAAAGAATGGGTTGTGAATCATATAACTGATAAGAGTCTACTATTCAGAATATATAAAGAACTCTTACAACTTAACAAAAAAACAAATAAAGCTGTTTAAAAATGGGCACAGAACTTGAATAGATATTTCTCCAAAGAAGATATATGAATGTCAACAAGCACACAGGAAGATACTCAACATCATTAGTCATTAGGGAAATGCAAACATAAACCACAATAAGATACTACTTCACACCTAGCAGGATGTTTTATAATTTTAAAAATGAAAATAACACATTGGCTATGATATAGAGAAAATAGAACCTTCATGCATCGCCAGTGAGAAGGTAAAATTGTGCAGCTCCTATAAAAAAACAATTTGGCAGCTCCTTCAAAAGTTAAACATGGAATTACCATATAACTCAGAAATGCTATTCTTAGGTATATACCCAAAAAGATTAAAAATTGGGGTCTGTAGGCGGGGAAATAGGGGAGGGACAGTGAGGGGTGGGGAGTTGGAGAGAGATAGCATGGGGAGAAATGCCAGATATAGGTGATGGGGAGGAAGGTAGCACATCACACTGCCATGTGTGTACCTATGCAACAATCTTGCATGTTCTTCACATGTACCCCAAAACCTAAAATGCAATTTAAAAAAATTGGTGTTTAAACAAAATCTTGTGAACCAATGTGCATAGCAGAGTTTTCACAATAGCCGAATTTTGGAGACAAATCAAATGTCAATCAGTGGTTTCACAGATAAACAAAATGATGAATATACATAAAATGGAATATCATTGAATCATAACAATATTGAAGTATTGATACATGTTACAGCATGGATGAACCTTGAAAATATTATGCTAAGTGAAAGCAGGCAGACACAAAAAAACACATAGTACATGATTCTAGTCACTCAGAAATTTCCAGAATAGTCAAACCATAGAAACAGAAGCAGATAATCTGTTGCCAGGCCTCAGGGGTAAAAACAAATGCAAGGCCAGGTGCAGTAACTAACACCTATAATCTCGGTGCTTTGGGAGGTCATGAAGGGAGAAATGTTTGAGGCCAGGACTGACTTGGGCAACATAGCAAGACCCCATCTGTACAAAATTAAAAATATAACCAGGCCTGGTGGTGTGTGCTTGCAGCCTTAGCTACTTGGGAGGCTGAAGTGGGAGGATGACTTGAGCCAGGAATTCGAGGTTGCAGTGCACTATGACAGCACCACAGCTCTCCAGCTTGGGTGACAGAGTATAAGACCCTGTCTCAAAAACAACAACAACGACAAAAACAATGAATGCAGAATAAATGCTTAACGGATAACAGAGTTTTCTTTAGGGATTATGAAAATGATCTGGAACTAGATAGTGGTGATATCTGCACAACACTGTGAATGTACTAAAAGCCACTGAATTGTATACTTTGGTGAAAATGATGAATTTTGCATTATGTAAGTTTTACCTCAATAAAAGGCAAAACAATCCAAAAAAAATAATAATAATAACATCACGTGTCTAGCCCTCTGAACTTTGTCTTCCAAATGTTGTACCAAGAAGAAAAAAAATGAGACATGTCATGTGTCCTCAAATTGCTATGATATGCTATAAACACAATATAATTATGAGTTACTTATATATGCAATACTGTTACATTATGTGTAAACATCTAGCACCATCATATGATGGAAAATATATGCTATGTTAAAATCTGGACCTAAGTATTTAAAACTAGCAAATGCTTAAGATTGTACTTTTCTAGTGCTTATGGACAATTACATTTATTCTATTGATTTGCTCAGACAAAAACACTGCCAATAATAGCTTATTATTTTCCAGTTCTAATACCATTCACAAGCCATGTAGTTCTTTAAGAAGAAATTTTCTACCACAAATGTACTGTTCTATTAATTAACCATATTGGATGTATGTTGAGAAGCATTATTTTTTCTTAATTCTGTCAGCATTCTCCCACCTCTTTTCCTTATTCTTGTTTTCCTCAACTTTGAAAGTTTAATGAGTAATAGTATACATAATGTAATATTTCCCCGAAGCACAGAATTGAGGGAACTATTGTATATCTTAAGAACCTTTAATTTAAAAAGTAAATTTAGATCTAATTTCTCAAATCTCTTATTTTATTACATTTTTTCTAAGAGTATGCTTTCTTTTACACTTCCAAATTATCATTCAATAAGTCCTTACTTTCTTTTTTCCTTGATTACACCTTATAAAATTAAAAATGAGGTCATATTAGTATATCTCTATTTAATCATTCATTCATTAAAATCTATTTAATAGTAAAATGTTCCAGGTGTTGTTCTAGGTCTTAAAGATGAAAAGGCTAATAAGACATGATATCTATGTACTCTTAAGAAACTTAATAGTCTCATGAGAGAGATAGAAAAGTAAATAGGTAAGTGCACACCAAGTCACAAGGAAAGAGCCTTTGAATTTGGTGCTCAGCCTTGGCTATACATTAAAATTAAAACAATTTTTTGTTTTACAATTAAAATGCAATTAAAAATAAAAAACCGAGGTCTGAGCCTTACCCCTAGAAGTTCTGATCTAATGCATCTGAGGATTACCCTAGCATCATTATTTAAAAATGAAACAAAACAAAAAACAACTTTGTATGTGATTACAATGTGCAGTTGGGCCAGCTTCGTGGGGATGTGACCTGTGCAGTGGTACAGGGCCCAACATTTCCAAGGGCTCTGCTCTTGGGTTTTCTGCTCTGCTGGTGTCCTTTTGAAATTCTTAGTACTTGTTAAACAAGAGATTCCTCATTTTCATTTTGCTCTTGGGATAGAAATTACTTACCTGGTCAAATAGGTAGTCAAGACAAATAACTATTGAGTTAAACAAAGAAGTGGCATAGATGGAAATACTTTGGAGAGAGAAAATGATTCATGTGGATGATGGAAAGTATAAATAGCTCTGTATGACTTAAGTGAAAACAAGTGTGGAACAAGAAAGATAGTGGGATACAAGGATAGGAGGGCCTAAGTTAGGAAAAAAACTTTACTCCTACTAACGCCGACAAACTATCTAGATGTAATTATTGCTGATTGCCACGCTTTGAATTCATATCCTGCTTAGAGTCGCATTCTGTTTCCTAAAATTGTTTTAAAGTATCTACCTAAAGCCAATTTTAATGTAAGAAATGAGGCTAACATTTTTTTCTTCGATATCCTCTTTACATATTTTTCCACTACTTAAAGATCGAATAAATTTGAATGATGGGAGAAAGATGGAGCAAATCAAAAAATGATGATATTTTACATCCAAAGATTAGAAGGTGGAGTTTTCAATCACTAGGATTCCATTTCTTTTAATTCAGTGAACATTTTGTTTGGAGGCTCTCTGGTGTTAGAAAGGAGATTCCAGTGTTTGCCATCCTCTACTTCTGTTTATATTTCTCCAAAACGTGGAAACGCCTGATAGAAAAATGAATTAGACTAAAGAACTGAATACTAACTGGCTTTCTACCCACATGCCACTCAAAAGTTGAACAGACACTGGCAAACCCCTTCAATGTCACTGAATATGCATGTAAAACAGGCATAAAAAAGATTTTGTGCAACGAGAATTAGTCCTCAATGATCAGTATTAGTTAGCCACATCTATCTACTGAAACTTTTTTTTTCCATAATGAATCACAAGTTTAACTTTTGGCTGCTGCCTTATTGTAATCGATAAAATCAAAAAATGTTTTCTGAGTACCTATCATTTAAAAGAAAATGCTCTGCTTTAATACAAAGTTGCTTCTCTCAAGCATCTTTTAATCTAGTTGAAGATAAAGAACTTAAACCGAAAAATACAAACTAATAGCAAAAGTTTGCATTTAAGTGTGTAAAGATACATTTTATAGATAAGAGGATCATTAGATGTGAGAGAAGGGAAAGTAAAAATGTCCCAAGGCAGTCAGATAAATCATCCCAGAGGAAAAACCATTAGAAAAAGAGATTGTTGAATGAGTATGAGTTAGATAAATGGAGAGAAATGAGTTTCCAAGAAAGAGAAATGAATCGAGGGAGGTTATAGAGAAGAAGTTCACCAATACATGGCCTGAAGAAGAGGAATATTAACCCATAGAGAAGAGGATCTTAACAAACATATTAGAAAGTTCTGGGGGAATATAGTAAAGAAGAACACCATTTCTCATATTTTAATTTTTAGATTACTCTGTGCCCATTAAAAATGATCACTTACTGATAATTTTGTGCCAGGAATGTTAATTTATAAATTTTTATCTCTAATAGAAACAAGCTTCCAGTTATTCATTATTATTATCCCCACTCCAGTTATTGTAACTTGCCTAAAGTAAATCAGCTACTAAGTGGCAGGCTCACGATTTAAAACCAGATTTTCAATTCCATTTTTCCCTTCAATTCATAGACCTTACTGAAAGCTTCTTTTCAGTTAGATATTAAATTCAGGTGCCAAGTGTCAACTAATTGTAGAAATGGTCTGCTCTTCTGCTAATCATTGGTAAGGTATGTAGTTCATAGATTTGCACGTATAAGTGAATTCCAACATAAATATTAGAAAGGGCTTCAAAGTTGTTGCAGCCGAACTTACTGTTTTCCACAGTGTATTCTTCTGAGAAATTATGTCCCTAGTTTTATTCTCAAAAAATCACTCTGCAGGCTGGGCGCAGTGGCACATGCCTGTAATCCCAGAACTTTGGAAGGCCAAGGAGGGTAGATGACTTGAGGTCAGGAGTTCGAGACCAGCCTGAATAACATGGTGAAACCCCGTCACTGCTAAAAATACTAAACATAGCCAGGCATGGTGATGGGTGCCTATAATTCCAGCTATTCGGGAGGCTGAGGCATGGGAATCGCCTGAACCCAGGAGACTGAGGTTGCAGTGAACCAGTATCACGCCACTGCATTCCAGCCTGGGTGACAGAAGGAGACTCCATTTCAAAGAAAAAAAATCATTCTGCAATTAAAAACATTTGGAAATTCTACATATCTACATCCCTTGAGATATTAACAGTGTACATTAATTTATTAAAGTTTCAGCGATAATGAAACCTAACGAACTTTGCTTAGCCCAGTATACTCTAAAATCTATTTAAGTACACAATAGTTTTAGTGTGTGCCTATATAACACACCTATCAGAACTGTGAAGCACACTGCAAATCTGATGTAAACAAATAGTAAACATGGAATGCTGTTGCTCCAGGACACAAGAAGTGTATCCTGCATTTTGAAGATACTGTTTTGTTTCTGTTCAAGGTCAGAGAATATCATACTTGCCGACAATATAAATTTAAAAGTTCAAAAGAGCAAATATAAATTTTGAATTTTTGAAAACATAAAGCTGTGACATACATGAAAATAAATTTTAGTGCCTTTGGCTCTAATTATATTTGAATGTAGCCTATATATTCTCCATATAAGATTAAATGTTTTTCAAACAACTATATGGCAAAAGCATTTCTTTATTTTATTAATTCTCATATAAAGTAGTGAAAAAATGTTTTGTTTGCTTTTCTAATATGAGTTTACTCAAAGTAGTTAAAAGAAATTCAGGCTTTTTGTTTTTTTAAATCAATTACTATGCAGAACTAAATCTAAGAGAGTTCAGAACATAAAATTTATACGATTCAAGTTAAGAATATTCATACCAGTTGAGGCACCTAATTAACGTCACTATGTATAAACACCTAATAAGAAGTACGCCTAATAAAATAAGTGACTGATAAATGGATAAATCAAGGACTCATCTGTTATTCTGGATTTTTTAGGTTAAAACACTGATTCCAGTGATGCCAACATATGTGTGTTGTCTATGAGGGGAAAAAGTCTGTAACTTTCTTTTTGAGTCACTGTAGTGGGGTTAATTGGAGTCAGGATATAGTCTGTCATTAAGAGTATACAATAAATCTCAAATGAAGAGAAGTAATTAGAAATCAATGTCAAGTAATCAAGTTGTAGTTGAAAACACAGAGATCAGGACATGAGAATCCTTTAATTCTATGAAGAAATGAAATTAGGTTGCAGGTACCTGACATATTCAGGATTTACTGGTTTTGAATGCTTCCTGGTTGTCATCTTACAACCACCACTTCCCAATATGCTTAAGGAACTTGTAAGCTTGATGCAAAGGACAGTATATTCTTTTAATCCCAGATGCTTTTTATCTTCCTTGGAAGCCCATAATTTATAATTGCTTGTCAAACCTAACAGAATATAGTAAGATTTAGGACAGGATTGCTGAAGTAGTGCCAGGAGAAGAAAGAAATGTGCAAGAGTGTAAATGTACTGAAACACATTGTGCTCTCTGAGTTAACTATCACACCATTATTCATGAGGCCAACCATCATCTTAATTCCAAAAGTTATCTCCAAGCCAGAACATTCTCTTTAGCTTGGGATTACATATCTAACTGCCAACTAGATCAATATCTTACAAGAAAATAAAATGCAGTATGTTCAAAATTAAATTGATCCTGTTTTATTTCAATTCTGCTTTTCTATCTCAATCCTATTTCCAGCCATATTTACGAGAAAAATGTCTTCCTAAACTCTTTCTTCATAAAGTCCAATTTTCAAACTATGTATTCTTCAATTTCCTCCATATGTCTTGCAAATCTGATTCCATTCTCCCATACCTTCAGAGACTTCTATTATTCAGATCTTATCAGCTTGTATCCTGGCAATATTTTTAGGCCATTCTCACCAAACCTTGTTCAGTGAACAATTCCATCTCCAATACTAAAAGGGATCTTTACAACCCTCAAGTTGATCATACTGTTCATGTACTTACAATCCTTTGAAATTTCTTTAATATCATAAGAACTGTGATGTTTCCTATCATCTCACACTCATCCATCACCTGTCCCTTACCTTCTCTGTGCTACATCAGTAGTAGACTACTTGCAGCTATTCATACACCCTAAACTCTTTCACATATCTGTACCTTCAAACATACTTTTCCCCACTGTCTGAAATATCTTACATTCCTTCATCACCTAATACTCTTATTCCTAAACCAAATATAGCTCAAGGACTGGTGAAAAGTAAGCACTGGCATTGCCTCTACTAGCACCCAACCAAAGTAGTTGTAAGATTATAAGCAAAGATACAAACTCAGAACAGTGAAAGTCAGAGTAGCCTGGAGTCTTGCTGAAAGTTTGTAGGCATAGAATTCATATTATGTTCAAAAAAATCAAATTGGTAAGTTGTGGGCATTCTTAAAAAAAAAAAAAAAAAAAAGCTGGTGCAGGAACATGAACCTGGCATCAAAAAGAGCCTCATTCAATTAAAAAATTAAAGCATGTTCTGGACTATTCTTACAAAATAAGCTGTATTGTTGGGCATAGTGGCTCATGCCCGTAATCCCAGCATTTTGGGAGGCCAAGGTGGGTAGATCACCTGAGGTCAGGAGTTTGAGACCAGCCTGGCCAAAACAGTGAAACCCTATATATTCTTTTAATCCCAGATGCTTTTTATCTTCCTTGGAAGCCCATAATTTATAATTGCCTGTCTCTACTAAAAATACAAAAAATTAGCCAGGCGTGGTGGCAGGAGGCTATAATCCCAGCTACGAGGGAGGCTGAGGCAGGAGAATCTCTTGAACCCAGGAGGCAGAGGTTGCAGTGAGCCGAGATCAAGCCATTGTACTCTAGCCTGGGTGACAAGAGCAAGAAAAAAGAGAAGAGGGGAGGGAAGAGGAGGGGAGGGAAGGAAAGGAAGGGAAGAGAAGGAAAGGAAGGAAGGAAAGGGAAGGAAGGAAGGAAGGAAAGGAAGTTGCATTAATAGAGTGAAAAAGAGGGTTGGCTGTTGGTAATGAATTATGTTTAAAATAAATGGACTCTTGAAATAGAAAAATTACAGATACAAAATTCAGTCTGTGGTCTTATTGAGCTGTGCAGTGTGCTTCCACTGGCAGAGTAGGCTGGTGAAAGCACTTCCACTGGTGGAGCAGGCTGGTGGAGCAGGCTTATTCATGTGGTTGGAATCCGTGACCTTTTTGTTACAGGTTGAAAATATACAGAATTACAGGCAATTGGTAAAGGAGTCTTGGTGGGTTGATTTCTTTGTTCACCCATCACTAGATTAATGGCTGAGGCCCCTATAACAAAATATAGATTAACAAGAGGAAAACATACACATTTACTTAATACAAGTTTTACGTGACATGGAAACCTTCAGAAATGAAGACTCCCCAACGTGAAGTAAACTTGTATACTATTATGCTTACTTTTGATGAAGAATTGACAGTTATAGAGAAATATATTTTGAGACAAAAGGGTAGGATCTAACAGTGATAAACTGAGGGAAACTTAGCAAGAACTGTTTGTTCATATTCTTCTCTGTGTCCTTGTGATTTCAGGGATAAGGAGGTTCTTTTCTTCCAAGTGTAGGGAGGGTACCTCTCAGATGAGGGTTGTATGACCTCCTTTAGGAGAGAAGGCCAAAAGAAAGAAACTAATCTTCCTAGACTTTCTTAATACCAATGAGCCATATTTTGGGGGTAGCATGTCCCAAACCCCATAAAGAACTTTACATATCATTTGGGAATAATTGACACTAAATATAAGGCCACAGGAAACCAATAATCCTTGATTAACTAGAAACAGTGCAAGAAATATTTCTTTCTTCTCAACAAAAGTCCTTTTTCAAAGGTCCATAATCTGTATCAAGTAATAAATTAGGTAGAAACTTCAATCCATTTCTGGAGAACTACCCATTCTTTCTTGTCCTGACCCTGGCAGAAAACTGAAGAAGTAATTGAGTTGAAGTAGCTCTAGATTCCTAGAGATTAAGTAATATACTAAAATTTAGAAGACTAAACAAAAATGTGCATCAGCCTAAAATTCGTTCCCTAGACTGTTTGCCTTTTTTTCCAGCTTTATTGAGGCATAATTCAGAAATAAAAATTGTATATATTTAAGGCACATAAAACAATGTTTTGATAGATGTATACATTATGAAATGATTAACACAATCAAGCTAACTAACATGTCCATCACCTCACAGCTAACTCCTTAGGGCATGTGTGGTGATAATACTTAAGATCTAATCTCTCAACAAATTATAAATTTACAATATACTATCATTAGCAATAGTCATTATGCTGTACCTTATATCTCAAGAACTTATTCATCGCACAACTGAAAGTTAGAGGATCAGTGGAATAATGTAGGGAGATCTCAAACAATACTGCCTGGGTTTCATCAATTTAAATGTCTGAATGTGAGACCTGGACATCAATGTTTAAAACAAACAGAATCTGTCTATTGTTTACATGGGACTTACGAGTCTCACCATCAGATGACAGATATTCAATGATACAGACAATGAGAAATGATGAAAAGGAAATTACCATGTTAACTAATGTTGAGAAAATATCTCAAGACTGAAGGACCTGAATTTCTGGATTGAATATGCCCAACAAGATTCTGGATCAGTGCCATTGAATAGAAATATAATGCAACAAGACACAAAAAGGGCCTTTTTCTAGTAACCATCTTTTTAAAAAGGTAAAGATTAAGTTAACCTTATTAATTATTTTCTTTAACCTAATATATCAAAATACTATCATTATCATTTCACTATGTAATCAATATATAATTAAGATATTTTACATTTTTCAGTATCACATCTTTGAAAGTCAGTATTTATTTTGCACTAATAGTCATCTCCATTCAATCTAGCCAAAAATTGTCAAGTGTTTTAATAGTCACATGTGGTGAAGCTACCATATTGGACAGCAGAAATCAAGACTCTAGAGAATGTTCAACATAATGAAGTTTTAAAATTTTTTAAATTCATTTTTAATTCTACACAGAAGAGTATATCATTAGTGAAGTTTCAAAGCTTCAGAAACACAGACAATCTTCACATCATCCATAGCAAGGAAAAATACAGGCCACATACATACAAAAGGTTAAGAATCAGAATGACCTGTGAACAACTACAACAGTGGAAGAAGACACGGAGGAGTCGATGTTTTTAGATATATAAGGTCTTAAATTTTTACTCTTCTTCATCCTTTTTCAGGTGCTATTACAGCCTTTATTCTAACAAAATGAGAAAATAATTTAAGAAAAACGCAAAAATAAGATCCAGGAAATGAGGCTGTAGCACAGAAGATCAGCAAAGAAAATTCCCGGAGTAAGGTGAAAAAAAAGTCCTAGCTACTTCAGAGTCTAGAGGAAAACAAAGACATGTTGCAGCAGGAAAACATATAGCTTCAGGGTATGCTTCCAAAGACATAAAAGGAACTCACAGGATGGGCGTGGTAAGTAATCTGTAATCCTAGCACTTTGGGAGGCCTGGGGGCTGGATCACCTGAAGTCAGGAGTTTGAGGCCAGCCTGACCAACATGGTAAAACCCTGTCTCTGCTAAAATACAAAGATTAGCCAGGCGTGGAGGTGGGTGCCTATAATCCTAGCTACTTAGGAAGTTGAGGCTCTAGAATCACTTGAACATGGGAGGCGGAGGTTGCAGTGAGCCGAAGGTTGCAGGGAGCTGAGTTCACACCACTGCACTCCAGCCTGGGTGACAGAGCGAGGCTTTGTATAACAAAAGGACCTCATAGGTAATCTGTACCTCTTTTTATGTTAAGTAGTTTTTCAGATTGGTAAGAGTGTTAGAGGATGAACTAATGATATTTTCTTTTTTTTTAATTTATTATACTTTAAGTTCTGGGGTGCATGTACAGATGGTGCAGGATTGTTACATAGGTATACACATGCCATGGTGGCTTGCTGCATCGATCACCCCATTATCTACATTAGGTTATTTCTCCTAATGTTTTCCCTCCCCAATCTTTCCATCCCCAGCTATTCCTCCTCTAGCTCCCCCATCTCCCAACAGGCTCCAGAGTGTGATGTTCCCTCCCTGTGTCCACTAATGACATTTTCAAAGAAAACTGGTGAATGAATTTAAAACACCCTTACTTAAATCCACCCTGACAAAAATAAACATATAAAAACAAATTACAAGCATAGAGTGGAGAGTAGTCTTGTAAGTTTTTAACAAATTAAAACTGGCTAGCCAGAAAAAAACCAAAGTTAAACCAATGAAGAAATATCAAAATTGCTTTCAAGAGGAAATGTGAAAAATTTTTAAACATTATATTTTAGTCACTTCACTAGGCAATGTATAAACAGAATGAAAATTAGTAAACACACACACTTCATTTTAAAATACTTACTGGCACCACTCAAGTTAAGGACGAAAAATGTGGAAGTTGACTTTTTGACTTTATTTATTTAGAGACAATGTCTCACTCTGTCACTGAGGCTTGACACTGATCACCCAGTGCCAAGATCACAGCTCAGTAGCCTTGATATACCTTGCTCAGGTAATACTCCCACTTCAGCCTCTCAAGTAGCTGAGACCACAGTGCATGTCACAATGCCTGGCTATTTTATTATTATTATTATTTGTAGAAATAGGGTCTTCCTATGTTGCCCAGGCTGCTCTTGAACTCCAGGGGTCAAGCCATCCCAACCACCACGCCCAGCCTGGAAGGTGGTATTTAAAGACCATGAACACTAACTTTAATAAACAAAATTGTTTAAATTTCCCTAAATAAAAATAAATGTGTAGATGTTAAAAGTAATTTTTAAAAGTATATTATTTAAATAAATTACTATTATCTGAACTCCAAAGTCTGGCTTGATTTAAGAGATGAGGATTCTGCTGGATTTCAAAACACTCTGGTAATCACTAGCTGTACTATTTTTAATTTATAAATATCTTCAAAGGACTTGTCAGAGAAAAGTTCAGCCTCATATTAACTTATCATTACATAGTTAAAAAACAGGATAAATGCATGGAGTACATAAATCATAAGAGGCTGGGAAATAGACTCTCCCAAACCCCCAAATAGCAGAAAGAAAAATAATAAGAAAATGTCAAAAGAATAGTGAAGTACAAAGTAAGAAAGCAGAAAATGGCTAAACTGTAAACATGAATTTTAGTAAAAGCAACAATAATAAAATAAACTTCTTCTTCAACAAAATTAAGAAAAAAGGAAAAGAAATTTTAAGCCTCAACGAATTTTATATGAGAAAGAGATTCAGTAAATAGAGATTATAAAATTTATATGGTGACATTATGTGAAAATCTGTGTTAATAAATTTGAATACCTTGTTATACACCAGTGCACAATATAAAATTGATACAAAAGTTACAATAAAATGAAAAGGTCAATAACTATAAAAGAAAGTATGAAAGCTACTGAAGCATTTCTTCCAGGAAAAAAAAGAATACTTTAGAATTTTTATTTGTTGGCTAATATAAAACAATAAAACAACCTCATAATCCAAAGATTGCTTTAGGCCATAGTAAATGCTCTGAAACCAATTCATCTCTGTTTAAATGAAGGCAGCATAACACTGATATAAGAAACCAGCAAAGTAGTTAAATACTGTTAACTATTGAGTAAATATATAACTATTGAGTAATCACTAGTGAATATACCTAAATATAACAGAGCAAATAAAATATAGCAGTTCACGAAAATATTTTTAACCATTACCAATAATAGCTTCTTGCTAAAATACAAATATGTTTACTATTTGTAAATTAACACATTAATCATAAGTACAATTAAAATATTAATGGCAATCTCTATAGATGATCAAGATATTCAATTGTATTTAGTGCACATTCTTGAAAAATAATTTATTGAAAATGTACAAATAAAAGGTTTTCTTGAACATAAATCTATTATCATTGTTAAGAATAACAAAAGAAAATGCTATTAAAACAAGAATAGGCATGAAGAGTAAAGTTCTCACCAATTGCAAATACCTAATGAACAATAAGTTGTAAATCTCTTAACTATAGGAGCATTTCCATAAATTGACTCAAGATAAGAAAAAGATTCAAAAATATTTTTCTATATTTATAGCATTAAAAACATACAACCACAGAAATCTATCCTTATAAACTCTGTGAATTCTATTGAAGTTGTGATTGTCTCCCTTTAACTTTAGTTTCTAATACTACTTTTAAAATTGCATTTGTGTTGTTTATTCTGAATCTTCATGAGAATTTTATCAGAAAGTTAAGAGGAAGCAAGCATTTCACAGTAGTAATGAGGATAGCTTTCAATATGAACATCTAGGCAGTTCTTTGATTACAGATTTGCAGAAAATTTTAATTATTTGAACTCTAAAGCCAATATCAGAATTTATAAAAAGGAGTACCTGTATTGAAAGAGTAGGTTCAAGATTTAAAAAATGCAATGTATATTACAGAAAAACAGGTTTTTAATGAAGGGAAACTTTATGTTTTGTTTCTTCAGTTTCTGTTTTTCTTTAGATCTGACTCAGGAACATCATATGTAGCTCTTCTAAAGTATCTAGCCAGGTCTTCAATTTGACAGCTGGCATAGGAGTGCCAGGACACCTGCCAACTGAGGAGCCGAGCCATGCTCAGATACCTTCTAGCAGAATGAAAAGCTAATATTCTTATGGCCTAACTTTTAATAATTTGTAATTATTGGTTGGAAATGATTGGTTTTTCTTACATTTATCCTAAATTGCTTCAGAAAATGTTTCTTTTTATTATTTAAGAACATTTCATAAAAATCATTTATTATTATGGTGAGAAATAAAAGAGCTTTGGGAGATTATTTTCTTAGAAAGCCAATTATTGGTTAATGAATATGACTAAAACTGGGAGTCTTATAATTGTAAAATGATTTTTTAAAGTTTCAAATTTATCAATATTAGGAAATAAAATTTATTTGCTAATTTAGTTGATCATTTAGAAAAGTTTCAGAAATTATATAAAAAGAAATGCAGAAGTAAATATTATCACATTATACATAAATGATTCCTTTATAATACATTTATTTGCATTCATTAATATTGTATTTTTTTAACTGATGAGATTTAATGAGAATCTAGTGTCATTAACATTTGTGAAGATTATATTTTCCAGAGCCTGTAGATAATATCAAGCTTGTAATTTAACTTCTTTTAATAAATACCACCACTGGTCTAAACTACACTTTAGGCATTTTAAAATAGTCTTGAGTTAATTTTTTTTCTCAGTTAAATTTTTTCTCAGTTAATTTCTTTTGTTCTCAGTTAATTTTTTTAAGTTTTATAAATGTACATAGCAAAACTTTGATCTCAAAAATGGAAAGGGGTGATAGATTTAAAGATATTAGTTGGCAATAAGCTTAACTACTAGTATTTTTATTGCATATCAATGATTCATACTATCCTAAAAGTACAGGCAAACTACACAGAAATTGAAATGGACATGCCAAAAACTAAGTTCCAATTCACAGTCACAACAAATGATCAACAAGAACAATAAGCAATAGATAACTATAAATAATAGTAACAGCTGATTGATATCAGTCCACTAACAGGACAGTATTATTTTATTTCCTTTCCAGTATGTGTCATTCCAATAAATGTACTTTTACTTGTGTAGAGCTAAGAACTTTCTTGTCATTGAGTTGAGCTTCCAATTTCCTGCTATTCACCGTGGCTCTTAAAGTTTGAATTCTGCCATCCCTAATTAGTGTTCATGTCAGAAGCCCATGGTGCACCATAGGTTATCAAAATTAGAAGTGAGAATACCAGGAAGAACAAGTGAAGAAGCCTCGAAGTACAACTTAATGTTTTCAGTACATCAGTACAACTTAATGTTTTCAAGGAAAGGTAATACTGGGGATGACTGGTTTGTGAGAAGCTAAAACTAGTGATAATGAGTATCACCACACAGGCTCACATATCATTTTCTTATCTGGAAAACAAATCCTATTTTTATGCCTCAAGATACTATTAAAATATCACTTTCAAATGAACTTTCTACATGTAAAAGGAATAACTATGATAATCTAGGATTTGTGTTTTATTTTTAAATTAGTTTTTATTTTGGATTCAGAGGTTACATGTGCAGGTGTGTTACATGGATATACCGAGTGATGCTGAGGTTTGGGCTTCTCATGACCCTATTACCCAAGAACGTATCCCCAGTAGGTAGTTTTCAAGCCTTTATTTCTATTCTTCTCCCTCTCTCTTGGGAATTTCCAGTAACTATTGTTCCCATCTTATGTCCATGTGTACCAATCTTTAGCTCCCACTATAAGTGAGAACATACAGTATTTGGTTTTCTGTTTCTGTGTTTGTTTAGTATAACGGCCTCCGAGGCATCCATGTTACAGCAAATAACATGATTTCATTCTTTATTATAGCCATGTAGTATTTCATGGTGTATATGTACTACATTTTCTTTATCTAATCCACTGTTGATGAGCACCCATGTCTGTGCTATTGTGAATAGTGCTGCAATAAACATGTGAGTAGAGGTGTCTTTTTGGTAGAAGGATTTGTCGTTTGGGTATCCACCCAGTAATGAGACTGCTGAATCGAATGGCAATTCTATTTTTAGTTCTTTGAGAAACCTTCAAACTGCTTTCCACAGGGGGGTGAACTAATTAGCATTCCCACCAACAATGTAAGCATTCTCTTTTTTTCCCCACCTCATCAGCATCTGTGTTTTTTTTTTTTTTTTTTTGACTTTTTAATCATAGCCATTCTGACTGGTATGAGATGGCATCTCATTATGGTTTTGATTTGCATTTCTCTGATGATTAGTAATGCTCAGCATTTGTTCATATGCTTGTTGGCCTCTTGTGTGTCTTCTTTTGAGAAGTGTCAGTTCATGATCTTTGATTGCATTGTAATATAGTTATTTTTTTCTTA
Source organism: Sapajus apella (assembly GCF_009761245.1). NCBI lineage: Eukaryota > Metazoa > Chordata > Mammalia > Primates > Cebidae > Sapajus > Sapajus apella. Next base: position 47,524,117 of record NW_022436946.1, read on the forward strand.
AGTTCCTTTTAGATATTAATTATTTGTTTGATGTATGGTTTGCAAATATTTTCTTCCATTCTTTAGGTTGTCTTTTTACTCTGTTGATTATTTTTTGAATGCAGAATCTCTTTAATTAGGTACAACTTGTCAATTTTTGGTTTGCTGCAGTTGCTTTTGAGGACTTGATCATAAATTTTTTGCCAATGTCTAGAAAAATATTTATTATGTTTTCTTCTAGGAGTTTTATAGTTTGAGGCCTTAGATTTAATTTCCTTGACAAATCTTGAGTTAATTTTTGTATAGAGTGAAAAGTAGAGGTCCAGTGTCATCCTTGTTCATATGGTTAGCCAGTTTTTCCAGAACCATTTATTGAGTAAGATATCCTTTCCCCATTGTTTGTTTTTGTCAGTTTTGTTAAAGATCAGTTAGTTGTAGGTGTGAAGCTTTATTTCTGAGTTCTCTATTCTGTTACATTGGTCTATGTGTCTATTTTTATACCAGTCCCATGCTGTTTTGATTACTATAGCCTTGTAGTATTATTTGAAGTCAGGTAGTGTGATGCCTCTGGCTTTTTTTGTTTTTGCATGGGGTTGCCTTGGATACTCAGCCTCTTTTTTTGTTTCAATACGAATTTTAGAATAGTTAGTTTTTTCAAATTCTATGAAAAAATGGCATTGGTATTTGACAGGAATAGGCTGAATCTATAGATTGCTTTGGGCAGTATGAACAATATAATGATATTGATTCATTCAATCCATGAGCATGGAATGAGCATGGAATGCTTTTCCATTTGTTTGTGTCATCTTTCAGCAGTAATTTTTGTTGTTGTTGTTTTGTTTTGTCATTAGTGCTCCTCATTAAGACATTTCACATTTTTTGGTTAAGTGTATTCCTAGGTATTTTTTATTTTTATGGCTATGGTAAATGGGATTGCATTCTTGATTTGGGTCTCAATCTGAATGTTATTGGTGTATAAAATATAACTGATTTTTGTATGTTAATTTTGTATCCTAAGACTTTGCTAAACTCATTTATCAGGTCTATGAGTCCATGGAGGAATCTTTAGGGTTTCCTAGGTATAGAATCATAAATTCAGTGAAGACAGATAATTTTACTTCCTTTTTTCCCGTTTGGATGCCTTTTACTTCTTTCTCTTGCCTGATTACTCTGACTAGAACTTCAAGTACTATGTTGAATAGGACTGGTGAGAGTGGATATCCTTGTGTTGCTCTAGTTCTTAAGGGCCATGCTTCTAACTTTTCCCCATTTAGTATGATGTTGGCTGTGCGTCTGTCATTCATGATTCTTATTATTCCGTCAATGCCTGGTCTATTGAGAATTTTTATTATGAAACGATGTTGGAGTTTATTGAATGCATTTCTGCATCTATTCAGATGATCATATGGTTCTTGTTCTTAATTCTGTATATGTGGTGAATCACATTTATTTATTTGCATATGTTGAACCATCCTTGCATCCCAATAATAAAACCTACTTGATGGTGGTGAGCTAACTTCTTGATTTGCTGCTGGATTTGATCTGGTTGTATTTTGTTGAGAATTTTTGTGTCTATGTTCCTCAAGAATACTGGCCTATAGTTGTCTTTATTTTGGTTGTATTTTTGCCAGATCTTGGTATCAGAATGAAGCTGGTTTTGAGATTTCCTCTTGTTGCTTCCTATTTTTATTCTACTGTGGTCTGATAAGATGCTTGGTATGATTTCAGTTTTTTGAAACTTATGAGACTTGCTTTATGATGAAGTTTGTGGTCACTGTTAGAGTATGTTCTGTGTAAAGATTCGAAGAATGTATATTCTGTGGGCTTTGGATGAAAGATTCCGTAGCTATCTGTTAGATCCAATTGGTCAAGTACCAATTTAAGTTCAGAATTTCTTTGTTTTTCTGCCTCAGTGGTCTGTCTGATTCTGTCAGTGGTGTGCTAAAGTCCCCCATTATCATTGTGTTGCTGTTGAAGTCTTTTCTTGGGTCTAGAAGTAAGGTTTTATGAGCAAGGGAGCTCCAATATTGAATAAATTTACATTTAGGATAGTATCTTCTTGTTGAATTTAACCCTTTATCATTATGTAATGCCATTCTTTGTACTTTGTACTATTATCACTGTAAAGTCTATTTTATCTAATACAAAAATAGCAACCCCTGTCCTTTTTTGTTTTCCATCTGTGTGACAGATCTTTCTCTATCCTTTTATTTTATGTATATGTGTGTTGTCATTACATGTGAGATGGTTCTTCTAAAGACAGCAGAGAGATAAATCTTGTTTTTTTTTTTTTTTTTTTTTTTTTTTTTAATCCAATTTGTGAAACTATGTTTTGTTTTGGTTTTGGTTTTTTTGGTTTTTTTTAGACAGAGTCTTGTTCCGTCACCAGGCACCAGGCTGGAGTGCAGTGGTGTGACCTCAGCTTATTGTAACCTCTGCCTCCCGGGTTCAAGCAATTCTCCTGCCTTAGCCTCCTGACTAGCTGGGACTACAGGTGTGCACCACCACGCCTAGCTAATATTTTTGTATTTTTAGTAGAGGCTTTACCATGTTGGCCAGGATGATCTCGATCTCTTGACCTTGTGATCTGCCCCTCTTGGCTTCCTAAAGTGCTAGGATTACAGGCGTGAGCCATCACGCCTGGCTGTTTCAAAGCAACAAGAAATAGTATACGAGGCTTGTAGAGCAATAGTTTACCCTAATAAGTTTTTAGATAAACCATATTTATTACTTACTTTTTAAAACAAAAATCAAGTACATTCTGAGGCAATCTAGAAAAATTCTTTTACTTTCTTTTTTTTTTTCCTGCAAGCCTGTTAAGCAAAGGCATTCTTTGCCATAAGTGATTTTCACACACACACACACACACACACACACACACACACACACAATTCTTTCATAAACTATGCAAGCATAATCATATACTTAAGTTTCTGCAAACTGTATTTACCTCATTTCAGAAACATAACTTCAGAGACTTTCAAAATGTACAAAAATCTAAGTCTTGTTGGCCATAATTATGATTCTAAGAAAAGTTCCTGTTTTTATTCTGTAACTATAGAAAATCCACTGGGATTTGGGAAGATGAGAAGAACTTCTTTCTCCCTGAAAAGTGATATTGAATTACTGGAAATTGTAGGGAATCTTATGGAAATAATGACTGTGTAATAGAGCTGAACTTGACTTTCAAGAAAAAAAAAGGTCAGTTTTGCTAGTGGTGCTCTTCACTAATGTTTCAAGAAAGGAACTTAAGGATGTCAGAGGGATATGTCGTAAGGGAGAATTTAACGTAGTGATTATCATTCATGCTTGTATTTTTAAAAAGTCATGTTTTTTAAAAAATTGGTATATGCTATTAAATTCCTTCAGTTGGTTGACTTATTGGTTTAGATGGAAATCTTGGTTGTTGCTATCTTTCTGCTGATATTTCTGTTTTGGCCATTATACTTTTTGTTAGTTTAATTCACAAGGGAATGATAGTAAGAAAAAAAATAGCTGAAGTTTGAATCAATCAAAGGTTCTATTTCATTACTGTTCCAGTAAAAGGTTTAATGGAAAAGGAGACTGCACCTATTAGCTAATCTCCAAACAGCATTTCATCTTGGAATCTAATTTATTATCCCCTTACATAAATAATCAAGATTTGACTACCCAAAAGTCATTGCCAGCATCCCATACATACAAGAGTAGCATTCTTCATCTCCTTTCCCACCATCCCCATCACACTCTGTGGCAGCACTATCATCCTTGCTTCTAGGCTTTTAACCTGTAAGTCTGCATCCACATTCCTCAATGTTTTTTGTCCTGTCTAATGCATCCCCAAGAAACCTCATACTTAACTTTCAAGGTTGCCATCTCTTTCCTCTTTCCTATAAGTACAGTGCCTCTCAAAGCAGACTCTATATATAATCACCTATTCAATAGCACCCATGAACAAATCATATCTTATCTGTTCAAAATGAGAGGATTTTAAACAAAGGGTGGGAGGGGTATAAGTATAATGCCTCTCAAAGCAGACTGTATATATAATCACCCATTCAGTGGGATCCAATAACAAATCATATCTCATTTGTTCAAAATGCTCTTGATTACTTTTTTGTTGAGCTTTCTTAGAAAAATCTACTCTTTCTCATTTAGGTACTTGAATTGTGAATATGGGTTTTAAAGAGACTATGGTATCTAAGAAAACAAACGTCTGGCCAGGGTGAATAGAAAGGTACTGGAATCATAAGCAGATATTCAAAGTATTAACTAAATCAGCAATGTGAGTCCTGAATCGAAGGAGGAGGTTTGATGTATATTGAGCATGATACTGTACATCCAGGTGGATATATGTCCAATAAGTAGTTGCAAATTTACATTTGAATCTCAGTTCAAGGTTGTAGCTAAAATTCAGATTGTGTAAGTGTATATGGTCCTATTGTGATAATATTTTTTTTAAATATGAGAAAGTTAACGCAAAAATATTTCATTTCCATGTAGTTTGCTAGTGGCTGAGCTAAATTAAAAATTCAGACTTTACTATTAATTCCTTTATACAAAACTTAGTATATTGATCATAAGAAAATAGTCTTCAATTATTTTAGTATTGACAATTATAAAATTGTCAATTTTATAGCATTGAAAATAATGTTGGGAATAAAAAATAATATTAAGGCAAAATAAAACTTCTGTGTCTTCATCATGCTAGTAAATTTAAATCAGATTTAATAAAAGGCAAATGATTAAACAAAAGATTTAATAAAGATTTAATAAAGTACAAAGGAAGAAGTATGTTGTATATGTAATAAAAATTAGGTTCTGGTCACTTAGAAGGCTTTAGAAATTAAGACCCAAAGATTTTCAAAATTATACCTAATTTTACATCAAAACTCATGACTTTCTTTCTTTCCTCTTTCTCTACCACCATCAATAGTTTTATATTTGACTAGTTATTGTGGAAGTCTCTGTGAATATGAAAAATAAAATACATTCGAAATAAAACATATTGAGCTATCAGGGCAAGAATGAAAGAGAGAAATGTAGTACCAGCACAATTCCTGAAATAGAAGAAAAAATTCAGCAAGAAAACGTTTGGTTGTCTGAACAAGCTGATCGTGGGAATGGGGTTGGAGAAGACTTTAGTTTGAATGAGTCACTCTCATCTCACATCTTAACACTTAAGTAGTACTGTAAGCATATAGCTAAAATATTACCCTATATTATTTTGTCATTATTTTCTCAATACATGTTTAAAACTGCTTAGAAATTTATAGAGATTGTTAAGAAGGAACATCTTTTGTTTTTCTTTTTTTTTATTATTGTACTATAGGTTCTGGGGTACATGTGCAGATCATGCAGGATTATTGCATAGGTACATACATGGCAGTGTGGTTTGCTGCCTCCATCCCCCCGTGACCTACATCTGGCATTTCTCCACATGTTATCCCTCCCCGACCTCCCCACCCCGCCGCTGTCCATCCCTTGGCCTCCTGCAATAGAACACCCAGTGTATGATGCTCCCCTCCCTGTGTCCATGTGTTCTCATTGTTCATCACCCGCCTATGAGTGAGAACATGCAGCGTTTGATTTTCTGTTTTTGTGTCAGTTTGCTGAGAATGATGGTTTCCAGATTCATCCATGTCCCTATAAAGGACACAAACTCATCATTTTGGAACATCTTTTTCTTTGTGAAGCTGCAGTGTCTGGGTTTCCAAGCCCAAATGTTATGCAACTCTCTAAGAACTACATGCTTGACAGTCCTTCTATGACAATGAAAAGAGGAGAGAGAATCAGAGGGAAAACTTATTGCAGTGCCAAATTTGTAGCCTTAGAATACTGCTTTTGTTGATACTATAGAAGAAGTTGCAGAACCACTTAGGGGATAATTCGGTCACTTCTCTCTTTTGTAGTGTGTACTTTTCAATTGTTATTGGAAATTTGCTTCCAGGTAAGCTTTCTGTATTTGTGGGCTGTGACAAAAAAGCTTTACAAACTTGAGCAAGTAAACTGGATACTGTAATATCTTCCACAAAGTACTGGGAAAATAAAAAACAAGACTCAGTTTTCAGGAACGAGTGCATTTGTTAAATTCACTGAGCCACTGGGGAGAAGAAATCTCCTTGGGAGTAAATGCTTTCCTGAAAAAGTTACCAAATGCATCGTCATTTGCATGCTAAAGTGCTACTAGTCAACAAGAAAAGGAACATGTGTGGTGGCATTTAAATGCTACTAAACTTTTGATGGACAAAAATTAATTATTATACAGGAATAGCACAGTGAGAAACACTCAACATGTTAAGACAGGATTGAAAAATGTCTACTGAAAACCAAGAATTTAGAGGAAAAATAGGCATTTTGTATAAGAACTTGAATAACTGGAGTCCATTATTCTAAGTGAAGTAACTCAGGAATGGGAAACCAAATATTGCACGTTCTCACACATAAATGGGAGCTAAGCTATGAGGATGCAAATGCATAAGAATGATACAATGGACTTTGGGAACTTGGGGGAAAGGGTGGGAGGGGTGTAAGGGATAAAAGACTACAGAATTGGATACAGTACATACCACTCAGGAGGTGGTTACACCAAAATCTCACTAGTCACAACTAAAGAACTTACTCATGGTCAGGCACAGTGGCTGTTGCCTGTAATCCCAGCAGTTTGGGAGGCCGAGGTGGGCAGATCACTTGAGGTCAGGAGTTCAAGACCAGCCTGGCCAACATGGTGAAATACTGTCTCTACAAAAATACCAAAAAAAATTAGCTGGGCATGATGGCTGGTGCCTGTAACCCCAGGTACTCAAGGGGCTGAAGCAGGAGAATCGCTTGAACCCAGGAGGCAGAAGTTGCAGTGAGCCGAGATGGCACCATTGCATTCCAGCCTGGGTGACAGAGCAAGACTGTCTCAAAAATAAATAAATAAATAAATAAATAAATAAATAAATAAAAAATAATATTTAGTCCCCTGAAACTTCCCCTAGGTAACAGCAGTAACAATAATCAGGTTATAAACTGAAAGTTTAGCCCGTGTTATATTTTAAAATCTCTCTACCACTTGCTGAAAAATTGTATTTTTATCATTTTCAGCAACTAGTAACTTATATTTTAACAATCTCTATGCAATAAAATTATCATAAATGAAAATATGATTTGAAAGATGATAGTTATTATTAATAATAAACACAGAAAAACAGAGAAATTTAACAACTGAACTTGAAATTTAAAGACAAGGGGGGCAATATGGAGAATCACAAACAATATTAAAATTAGAGCGTAAATAAACCTGAGTTTTAGGCATAGACCTGTAGATAATGATCCATAGACCTCCAAATTTATGTCATAAATCTTAATTCAAAAATAAAAAAGTTAAATAAAATAAATGCTTAATGCTTTCTAATATAAATTTACCACATCATGCAATGTGCTATACCTATACAATGTACTGTGTCTAGGTCATGTTGTTGATGTGGAGTAGAAACGTGTAAGCATTGCAATTCTTAAGAGAAAAAATCAGGTAAGCTCCAATACTATTTTGATGGCTCAGGAGAATCTGAGACTATAGTTTAAAGAAGTTAAAAGAAAACTAAGTACAAAATAAGGAGACCACAGAAACTAGAAACTCAACATAGTCAGGCAAGAGTAGCCTAAATAATATTCTCTGTAGAGAAAAACGCTTAGATGTTTGGGGCACATCTTTGGGCATCACAAGGTTCTAGGATATGTGGGACTTCTGAATGACAAACATTGCTTTAGGTAAACAATTCTCCTTAAGATGCTATTTTGATCATAAACTATAGGTGTTAGGCTTTTCCATATTTGACCACTATGATTTTCATTTTATAGTTTCAGCTGCTCAGGTTGGATAAACAGATTAGTTGAAACTCTACAACTGCTCCACCTTCTAGCTATGTGATCATGAGGAAATTACTTAGGTTAGATAGACATTAGCTTTCTAACCTAAAAAAAAAAAAATTTAAAAAGATATAATACTATAAGTAATGGTATCTACTTCAAAAGCTTATTATTACAAGTAAACTAATAAATCCATGGATAGTGTTTTAAACTATGTTTGGCACACAATAGCCATGTAATAAATGTGTGCTATTATTTTTTGTGGTAGAACATATTAATACATTTATATTGGATATAGCTGAGAAGCAGATTAATGCATGAAAACCAGTCATCATGCTCTTTCAATTCTGCAAAATTTTCTAGGTGTTTTTCTGCTTTAGGATCCTTGCATATGGTGTTCCCTTTGCCTAGAATACTCCCTTGCCCTTTCTTTACCTTGTTAATTCCTCCTCATACACTAGGTCTCAGTTGTCTATTCTACTATGAGTCCTAATCTGACTTGTCCTTTCATTCTTGACCTCTAGTATAACTCAAAATTATCCTGTATATTAAAGCACCATACCATTTACTTTTCTCTCGTATCTTAATTATAAGTTGTATGTGCTTGTATGCGTGTGTTTGTATATAACTCTCCATATGAATCCCTGCTATTTTCTAAGCTGAATAAGGGAAGACACAATATCTATTTTGTTAGCTTTAAATATAGTGCTTGGTATATCATTATTATTCAGTATATCTTCATCAAATAAAAGAATGAATAAAATTTAAAAAGTAAATGAATAAAATTCATGAGAAATAGAGCTGATTATAATTAGTTTGTGGATAGTGCTGAATTCCACAAACTAATTAAATTAAATTTAAAAATTCATCATTTTTTAAACACAGAAAATAAAAATGTTGAACAAGAAGCGTAAGTTAACATCTCCTTGTGTCTCCTTCCCTTGATAGGGATATGGAAGAAATGTCATTATTCATAATGTAGCCAGAATTTCCTCTAAGACATTTCAAGAGAAAAGAACAAAACAATCATAACACCAATCAAAAGGTCATAATTTCTCCATAAAATATAAATGAAATACCAGTAAATTATATCAAGCATAAGCTTACATAAATAAGGTAAATAATCTCTTCAAATCTGTTCTTTTCTTGACTATGGATATGTATAAGTCAGAGTATTCAGAAAAAAGAATTTTTTAAAACTTAAAGATATAAAAATAAAATTTATTTATTTTATCCTTTAAGGAAATATTAGACTCTTTCAGAAACAAGTAGTGCGGCATACTCTACAATGTAAATAATCTGTTTACTAAAATGTGAGCTTAGTACATGTTGCATAGTTGACCTTACATTTTATTTGCATGGAGTAATAATCTGAGCTGTAGTTCTTAATCATGGTTACAGATTAGCGTTACCTATGAAACTTTAAAAAATGAAAACGTCCAAGATTCAAAGTCCAGAAATACTGTTTCAAATAATATGAGATATTTTTTGGGCAGTAGTATATTTATTAAAGTTTCATAGCTGATTGTGATATAAAGATAAAATTAGATACCACTTCTTCATAGGAGAGATATAAAATTGACCATGATTGAGAAATAATATCTGAATGCTCCTCAAAAAATAACACTGCATACTGAAGCAAGATTGAGAAATTAAATGGGTACTCTTAATCACCTGCTTTATTTGTATTAGATAATTTTAATAACCTGCACACTTGAAAAATATTTAAATATAGTCATTTGAAGATTCTATACTTTCTCTAATTTCCCATTTAATTAAATATCATTTATTTAATTTAATTTGAAAAAATATTTATTGAGTGCTTGTTATACCCAAGGCACTTTTCTCTGACATTGAGAAATCAGAAAGTATAAAATTTGATTATAGGCCTTGTATAGCTTATGTCAAATGAAGACACAAACATATAGTTTTTTAAATTAAAAAAAATGTAATACCATGATGGAGTATTCTGGTACATAAAGTATACAAACTTCCTCCTTCTCCCCAAGACACAGATAACTTAATGGAGCTGTCAAAGATTTTCATGGAGTGGATAGCATTTGAGATGAATCCGACAGAATGAATAGGGTTTTTACTGCAGAACATAAAGAATTTAGTGAGCCGGGTACGGTGGCTCACACCTGTAATCTGAGCACTTTGAAAGGCCAAGTCAAAGAGATCAAGACCATCCTGGCTAACATGATGAAACCCTGTCTCTACTAAAAATACAAAAAAAAAAAAAAAAAAAAATAGCTGAACATGGTAGCGCATGTCTTTAGTCCCAGCCACTTAGGAGGCTGAGGCAGGAGAATCGCTTCAACCTAGGAGGCAGAGGTTGCAGTAAGCCAAGATCGCGCCACTACACTCCAGCTGGTGACAGAGCAAGATTCCCTCGAAGAAGAAGAAGAAAAGAAGAAGAAGAAGAAGAGGAGGAGGAGGAGGAGGAGGAGGAGGAGGAGGAGGAGGAGGAGGA
>NW_022436946.1:47534411-47579493 GCF_009761245.1 Sapajus apella
AAGAAGAAGAAGAAGAAGAAGAAGAAGAAGAAGAAGAAGAAGAAGAAGAAGAAGAAGAAAAAGAAGAAGAAGAATTATTATTGAGCGAAGATTTGCAGCTATATAATAAGTGATATATTTGAGAGTTTGGCTGGATTAGGGAGAAGATAGAAAGGAGTGTAGGGGCCAGATTACTGAGGATTACAGATGTTTTCTACCCAGAATTATTGATCCTATGATTATTGCAGGGGTACATATGCTGTAAAAACAGAAGACATAATTTAATTCTATTCCTCCAAGGAATGTTTAGTGATGTTTGGGAAAATAATGCACACATGAAATAAGAATAGCATAATAGCAATATTAAATCATATATTACTGATGAATACTATATCTCAGAAATTGAGATAAGCACATAGCAGAGAAAGGGAAGAGGGTTACACAACTACATTGTAGGCTAACTGGTTATCACAATTCAATTAAAACACAGGGTTCCTGTAAGGAAATAATGGTAAGTGTAGATAAAAAAAAATGAGAGAGAGCAAGACCATAGAAGACCCTGTGTGTAAACATTTAAATTTGCTGGCTTTTTCATGGTCAATAAGGATTCTCTAAAGATTTGTATAACAAGGAAGCAGAGAGATGACACAATTAGATTGTCATTATTCTTTGTTGTTGTTGTTGATGTTGTCCTGGTCCAAGCAGTCATCATCTGCCTGAAACAAAATTAGACTTTTATGGTGGGACTGGGGTGTACTGCAAAGGAGGAAGGCCGGAGGCAGAAAGAATAGGTACATGGCTACTGCAATAGTCCCAGCAGGAGGTAATGATATTCAGAACATAGTGGCATATAGACCAGAAACAGGATGCATAATTGTGCTGTGAGAACATTTTGACTGAAGAAGAGGGCTAGTTTGGTGGCTACAGGAGTTATTTTTTTAAAAAAAGGAAGATATAAAATTAAGTAAATGAGTGTCTTTGATGTTTGGATGTGACAGAGGGAGCAAGAATCCACTGAAGTTCTTAGTCATGGAGTGGTTAAAAAACCTTATGACTTCCATACTGTCACATCATGATTATCAGCTTTGTTTCATTATCAAAAGGCTTTAACCCAAGCTATTTCATTTTGACTTGCCTACAGATCTGATATTCCTTGTTGCTACTAAAGGGATAATAATATATATTCCTCTTCACTTGATTTCCCACCATAAATGAAATTTAGAAATTATATAAATGCGAAACGTTTATGGTAGCTTGTTCTGGACATTACTCTCACATGTTTACTGACTACCTGGGGATTAATAAGAACGGGCATTGATAAGCTTATTCTGTAGGTGAAAAGTACTGACTAAATAATATGAGAGCTATTTGCTTATCCTAAATTTAAATTCCCTTTTGCAAATGGCATAGTGGGCATAAGTGAATGTTACTGTGTGATCTAATTAAAATATATAGATATAAGAGGGGTAAAAACATCTAGATTAGCAATATTAATTTAGGTCTATCAGTGGCGAAAATATTTCTGGCTTTAAAAAGCACTTGTCATTTGGTTACATTAGGGACATTCATAAAGTAAAATTAATTTTCCAAGATGAGAACAATACAATTGAAAATAAGGTTAAAAGATAATTACGATGAGAAAAATTTCTGAAAAATAAATGCCATTCCCTTTGAAATATATTCACAGAAACTAAAAGCAGAAGCAAAGTTCAAATTTTGCTCATCACTTAACTATATTTATACAGCTGCATGTATTTTTCAAGTCTTGACATTGGCAACTCTTCAATTTTGTAGAAATGAAAAGATTTCCAGTAATACATTAAGCTATATTATTAATCAACATAAACAGCCCAAACATTAATACAATTTAGATCATTAAAGACTAACAAAACTGTGACTAAATTAACATTGACTCATCTGTTGTACAGTAATTGCTAAATAACTGTAAAATACATTGCATTCTGTTCATTACTGTTCCAATTATAATGTCCTTTTCTATGCATTTCCGTGTTCATCTACACTTATCTAAAAATAATGGAAAAGCAAATACTTACCAAAATGGTGGTAACAATCAAAGAACGATTGGATAAGGAATCTGTGATGTTTGCTGGCTTTCCCTTTTGACTTTCTGTCATATTCAGGCCACTGGCTGGATCCCACGTTCCAATCTATAAAATAGCATATATACTTTGTAAATTGTCCATCAGGCACCTGGGAGAGAGTACTGCAAGAGCAAGTTAAGACTGCCAACACTTATTATTCACCTCTGCTGCATTATCTGCTGTCATTAAAGTAAAGGCAGCTTGTTTTAAGCATGATTCACTGCTCTGTGAAGTGTGTTCAGTGAAGTGCAACATTAAAGAACAAAATGATCCACTGAACTTCTACAGTCAGCATGGGAGCTTAATTTTCCATTCAAGCTTTCATTCACCAAGATAAACCACATTTGATGATACCTTGATAGCTGGCTAGAAACTCATTAATAGCATATATCTTTTACTGTAATGGATCTATCTCATCCTCTCATTATAAAGATAACATGCCATACAGACAAAGCTAAAAGATAAAGCAAAATCTAGGGATCCAAGATAAATTAATAGGTAAAAGCAGGCTTAAGGAAAGCATTGACTAGTATTTTGCACCACCCCTGGTAGGATAAAACCGTGCCCAGAATTATCTTTGGAGATTTAAAAACACATCTTTGCACATTTTAAAATGCTCCCAAGAAAGGAGAAGACAGTAAAATCTCATCTGAATAATGCATTTCAATACTTTCTTCTGTACTCCATTGAATATGAACTTTACTATCTTCTGATAGATTAGGTCATATGTGTTTAAACATGTATTCACTAAACACAGACTATGAGATAGCACAGACAAGCCTCCTGAAGACATGTCACAAAATGTACAGATTAGATGGTTTATTGACAGTTGCACCATTGCTCTGTTATATCACAATGATCACCAGTAAAGAAGAGCAGAGGCAAAGGAAGATGTGAAATCAGTTCTTTTTCCTCGCTGTCTCAAACCTACGAGTCATTAATAACAAAATGTGTCTTCCATAGTTTCCTAGACAAGTATTCAATTTATTTTTTGCAAAGCAGAGAAAAACTATCAAATTATCTTTAAAATAAGTCTCTATATAAATTAAGTCTTTTTAAAATGACACTGATTTAGCAGGTATTATTTACTCTGGTCTAATTAAATATCCTAACAAAGGTCCTGTCAGCATAACCTGTTTGCCGTATTTCCTCATATGATGTTAATTTTCCTTTCACTATTAAATACTGTATATTCCTCATGTTTGTGTTAATAAAGGAAAAAGTAAAATAATTCAGTACTCTTTCCAAACTAAATAACCTACTAGCCAATTACATTTCTTTACATTAGAATATGCTTATGACAATGTCCTAAAGACAGAGTCTAATTCTATTTCAGAGTCAATAATGAAAGGCTTCAGGGGCCAAGCAGGTCATATCAATGTGCACAATGATCATGTACAGGGCCGTAGTAAGAATTTCTATGCAAGGGTATGGAGTTTTTAAATCTCCCAAAATATCAAGGCACAGTAGAAAGTAGGGTCAAATCCCAATCCTGCTTTTCCCACAGCTGTGTGCTTGGGGCTGCATGTTCCCAGAGCAGGTGGTTTAGTTGAGCCTCCAGTAAGGCACCACCAGGGCTAGTAGAGTGCCTGCTAGGGACCTGGATAGGGAAGGACAAGGGTTGCCAAAACTAGAATGCCTGCTGATCTGCTTAAAGTATATCAAATTTAAAATCATTTGCAAATACCCTTTTGGCTAAACAAGATACACCTGCGGATAGTATTTTGCGGTCACTTTTCTATACCTGGTCTACAATTAATACTTATCATGCATTCGTTCCCTTAGATCTTACTCCTTTTTTTTTTTTTTTTTTAACCATTGACCAAATAGCTTGGATTTTCAGATGTGTAGTTCTACCAGCCAAACCATTGACAAACACCATTTGCCCACTGTTGTCTATCTAATAAAATCTTAGAAAGTTTTCAACTTCCTAACCAAGTAACTAAAAAAAGAATTTCCCATTTCACATAATGCCACCATCCATGATTACTTTTAAAATAATTTAGCTAAATGTTCACTCATCTTAATCTAAAAATACTTCTCTAGTTTCATTCTTGGTTAGTTGCTTTTCTAGTATTTTTGGAGTTCTGACACAAATGCATATTATATGAATCTACAATTTCCTATATTCACAACTATTAGTTATCCTCTTTTGTAAATCTCAGCTTTCTTAGCATAATATTATGAAATTTCAGAAATATCAGTGGCTTTAAAATTTTCAGTCAAATACAATTTTATATATTCCTAGATTGTTGACTATATGATTCAAAACTTTCTTCCACTGAGGAAATTGTCATCAGAGGTTTTGTTTTAATGACAAAACCGATGGACTAAGTAATGGCAATCTATTTTTGTCTATTTGGGAACCACTATTTTGTCATAAGATTTGATCAAGTCTTTGAAGTATTTTTTTTTTTTTTAGCTGTGAAATGAAATTAAGATGCCTAAGCACTGTTGACCTTACAGAATTGTATTATGTATGGTGGCTCTACATCCTGGTTTGCCCAGGTACTGTCTTCATTAATAATACTCTCTTGTACGAAGAAAAAATGTAATGATTTGCATAATTTGGATAATAAATTATAGGGTCATTCTAAGTATAAGGATTCAATTAGATATAAGAAATATGAATGTGCATCAAAAGTCATAGGAGCTATGGAAAATTATGGCTTGTTCATTTTCATCTTTTGTTCTGATTGGCTCTTTAATATCCTCTTGTGATCAGAAAAAGAACACATATTAATTGTCACCAAATTATAAAATATGCAAAAGATATAAAAAAAGATCAATTTAAACTCTGAACCTATGAATACATCCATAGTCAAACATCGTTAATACTGTAGTGCCCCTTTTTCTCTGTCATTTATCTTTCCTCATACATTCCTTGCATAATTTACATCATAGCCTTGTAGTTAATGGCCCAGCTTTTGGACAGGGTGTTTGACTGTCTGGATCCTATTATATGTCCACCACTTACCAACAGGTGACTTGGACATATTACTTCTTTATGTCTCAATTCTCCCATCTGTAAATGGGAAATAATAGTATCTACTTCATAAACTATGGTGAAGATTAAATGAAAAAGTATTCAACATAGTGTGTTTATAAGTATGCTATAATTATTATGACAGTTACTAATTATATTCTGTTCATACATTATTGAAAGCATTTTCTCCTGGCATCAAAGATAATCAAAGCCATAATTTTAATGACTACACAAAATGATCATATGAACATATTGTGATATCATCATTACAAGGCCTTAATACACACATTTATTTATAAATATTTGCCCACACATTTTATCTTAAAAACAAATTTCTAGAATTAGAATGACAGAGCACAAATAATCTGAGTTGTTAAGATTATTGCTACATGTTGCCAAATACCTTTCACAAATCATTGCTTCGCTTGTGATCTTTCTTCTTACAGTTCATGGTAGTTTCCATAAGACAACTATATAACAATTTAGCTTTTATTTTTAATAGTCTAAATAATATAATTAGATTATATTATAGAGGTTTATAATTGTCAAGTCTTTTAATTGTAGATGGTGTTTTTACTGATAAAAATAACTTTTTATTCTAATTACTTTTTACCTAAACTTCCTATATATATTATTAATCACACTTACTTTACTTCCATTATTTAGGTCTTTGAATTTGCTGATAAATCATCATATATATTTTCACTGTCAACGTATTTCTTGTTTTATTGTTTTTTTATAAGTAGCACCTCAGTTGATTTTTTCAATGTCCTAACTTTTTATCTTCTTGAATCTTATTTTTTTTTAACCTTGTTCCTTTCACACTGTTTAGTGTTCACTATTTATTTTCTACTCCCAGAAATTTTTCTATGGTAATTAGGAGATAAAATACATTAAGTCTACTAATATGTTTTATCAACTTCTGTTTGAAATATTACTATCATATTGTAAAACAAATATTCAGCTGTAAAAATTGAAAAATCTACTCTATGAAAATTATCTATGTTTTGTCCCATTCTGCTAGCACACATACTGATTCACAGTTTTAGTTAATTTTTTATTGTTGTTGTTTTTGAGACAGAGTCTTGCTCTGTCCCCTAAGCTGGAGTGCATTGGCATGATATCTTGGCTCACTGCAACCTCTGCCTCCTGGAGTCAAGCAGTTCTCCCTGCCTCAGCCCCCCAGTAGCTGAGATTACAGGCACCCAGCTAATTTTTGAATTTTTAGTAGAGACGGGGCTTTGCCATGTTGGCCAAGCTGATCTTGAACTCCTGACATCAGGTGATGCACCTGCCTCAGCCTCCCAAAGTGCTGGGATTACAAGCGTGAGCCACAGAGCCCAGCCAGTTTTAGTTAATTCAATTTGGTGTTGTAAACACTGCCTCTCTTTATTTTGCTTTGTGTATTATGAATCATTTTGCTACAAGAAAAAAGTTGTAATTTTGATATAATTTGTAAAGCCATTATCAATGCTTTTTTTAAATGCTTAACTGAATTTGATGTTTACTAAGATATCCAGCCACAGTCTCTTCCTTATTGAGCATTGCTTTTCACTTATCATTGTTCATATACAAGACAATTTATTTATAAAGGATAACTATATGACATATTTTTATGGTTGCAGATTTAAAAGTATTTTGTTGCCTTCTTTTATAAAGGAAACTTAGCTACATGAAGACATATCAGCCTTCTTTCTTCAGAGCTAAGTTTTATTTATTTTTCTCTAGTATTAATCTTGCTCTAAAAGACTGAGAGCTACCTTATATGTATTTTGTTGGTGGTGAATATTTTTTCTTTAAAGTCTTCGGTATTATCTATTTGGAAATACTAAATCTCAACCAGTACACATATGTGTGTATATATGTATATATTTGTAGATGTAGATGTATGCATGTATCTATATACACAGTACATTTATGTATATGCATACATAGCTTTTAAGTAATGTTATGTATGGATGTATATATCATGTATTAACTTTTTGCAAAATATGTTACCAAGAGATTGAGTGAGAAGGAAAGAGAAATAATGGTTCTTTTCTTAAATTGTCAGAAATATAATGCATTTCTTCATTTTCTGAACATATATTTTCTTGCTTCTTGTAGTTCTCAATTATTTGTGTCCCCATGTCTTCTATAGAAGGCATACTCTTTACATGAAATACTTTTTCACCTTTTACTACCTTATGCATGTATCTTGATCACTGTTTCAATATAGGTAAAACAATTCCTCCTCTGTGCAGCAATGGATGGCCTTTTATTATGCTTCCATGAAGAGCAATTTAGGTATGCTTTTACTATGATAAGTATCACATTATATTTTAATTGTTTTCTTTTCTCTGTCTAGTAAAAACTGAATTCCTTGTGGATGGAGACTTTGGCATACTCATCTTTTTACCCAAAGGCCTTTGACTGTAGGACATCCTATGGGCTTTACATGTGAGATCTCTGAATATATTGGTTACATATATATTGGTTATATAAATATATCTTTTATGAATATAACCAATAAATATTTTATTTACTGAACTTAAATAGTATTTATTAAACAGAAATAAATGTTTTATTTTCTACATCTCAGAAATGCCACTTATGTATTGCTTTGTATCGAAATTATATTTCATTTTTATTTACCTTATCCTGCTGTGTTAGACTGTAAGTGCCTTGACAAAAGGAAAC
Organism: Sapajus apella; assembly: GCF_009761245.1. NCBI lineage: Eukaryota > Metazoa > Chordata > Mammalia > Primates > Cebidae > Sapajus > Sapajus apella. The sequence goes on from NW_022436946.1 coordinate 47,542,158, forward strand.
ATACCATCAATCTTTAAATTATATAATAAATATCCCATGAATATTTATTGAATAAATGAATAGAGTGAGTGAATTTCTACATGATAAAAACTTTCAGACATTTTAGGTTGACTTTCCAATATCATTCATTCATTTGGCAAATGCTGAACATATATTATGTTTATTCTTTTATAAGTACATATTTTGTTTTCTATATTTTATTCTTCATGTTTTTGTGTTATTCCTAATGTTTTAAGATCTATCTCAATATTGTATTTAATGTTTGAAAATATCATGCCACATACTTTTACTATGCATTTCCATTTTTTCCAAATTACATTTTATAAGTATTTTAAATGAATATTTTACACCATATGTTTTGGCTTTTTTTGGAATGTATAAATTCTTCATGTAATTTTGTTTTATAAATATATTTTCTCTTTGGTCTGTGTATTTTTTCTAGGTTAAAAAAACAGTTCTCACAATAATTTTTAAATTATTTATCTTAATTAGTTGATCATTTATTGTTTATTTATTTATGTACTTTTCTTGACAGTTTTCTCAGTATAAATTTTGTTTTATAACTCATATTACTACTTTAAATCCCCAAAATGTTTCTATTTCCTCTCTTGGGCTACATAATTGTTAAACCTCTGAAATTAACATCTTATCATTTCTTCTAAAAATGCATGTTAGTTCTGTTTCTGTAAGCAGAATCAGTGTGACATGTTTCTTATTATCTATGAAATTTACAATAATAATCTGTTTCATATGTATACAAGAAACTTTTTCAAGTAGGAACAAAATAAATATTCTCAGTTAGGTTCATAAATATTAGTTCCAAATACAATGAAACTTATTTTAAATTGAGAAATAATTTAAATTCTCCACTAAAAAATGTCTGATACAAATCTATCAAAATTCTCTTTATACTTTCTTACTGACATTGACTAACAAAATATTCACTGAATGTTGGTAGATGGAAAAAGAAGCAATACAGTTTTCCATTAGAAAACAATGTAAAGAATAAAAAGAGTTATTTGATTGCACATTGTTTTGATTAATGTCAGGAGAATATATCAGCCTTGAATGAAGAATATAAGCCGTAATTCTCCAAAGAGAGCCTGTGTGATGACAATGAGAAACCACATTGTACTTGTGTTTCCAACAATCTTAGTACAGTGTGAACTCTTCATCTTAGAATAAGTTTGTTTAAAGAAATTTATTTCCAGTAATAAGTTGCCCCCACTATACTATGACCCACAAAGTATAGCTTTCCTTTAAGTATATTGACTGCTTCTCTTAGAAAAAATATGGCACTCCGACAGTACTGTTTGGGGGAATTGAGAAATAGAAAGTATAAAGAAGAGATTCATATTAAATGCTGATTTACATTTGAGAGATGAATATTTCCTGCAATTGACTGAAGATACACTAGTGGCCTGCTTATTTCTCTTTTAATTCATATACCTGTTATTTCTGAAAACCCAGGTTTCTCAAACCAATACAATGCATGAATACTGGGTTCAGAGATTTTTTTCAACAGAGTGGTTTTCTCACTATTAGTGGGAAACTAGAGACTTTTGTTTTCCTTACTTCACCTTTTCACATGCTGAACAGTTAAATAAAAAGTAGAGATAGTTACTTGCATTACTGTCTAATAACCCTTGACATCAAAGTTTAATAACTGTTTATTTCCATTGAACTATGTGTTAAAATGAGGGAACTTAAGCACTGGCACCTGAGCTCTGGAAAACAAAACGAAATATTTTACAGCAAAGCCTATGTGCTTCCTGCCAGCTAGAATTTAGAGTTCAGTACAATTGTCTGGGAACTGGGTAATCTTCAGATATAGGTTAATTGAGGGCCTCTAAGGATAGGGCAAAGAACACTTCAGTAATCGGTGTCCTGAAACTTTCAACCTAGTGTCCACAGGATCTGGGATTTTACCATTTGAATACTACAGTGCTAATATGAATACAATAAATCAGTAAGTATATAATCATCTTATGGAAAGGAATGAATAATCTAAACACTGATTTTTCTCATTTAGGATATTTATTTTAGTCTAGCACAAATTTAACCCTAAGCATAATTAAAGAGATAACAGACAGGTGGTGAGTTTGATTTTTAAAATAATGTTTGAATCAATAAATTAAATGTTCCCAAGTATGAAAATGTGTTAACATTCAGCTAAAATCCATTTTTCCATAGATAAAAATATAATTCTGATTTGATTTTATTTGAAATCAAATCAATTACAATTATTTTTGTATATATACATATATATGTTAATTTGAATTTAGTAATTAAAAGAAAAATATTCAATATTTAATATTCATTTTGGGGCCAAAATATTAGTAACACCACCATTAGCATTGCTTTCCTACAGGAAGGCTAAAGAAGTCTCAGTTTCTGGACAAGTTGGGATCATTGCTGCCATGGGGACTGGGTATATGTATCAAATGGCACCAAAGAGACAAAGATAAAAACTGCCATGCATCAGTTATCTAGAAATCTATCATCAATATAGCTCTGACCTATCTAAGGTAGATTTTCAGATTTAGATAAGTTTTGAGGATTGTAAAATCCATTCAGACACCTTTCACATAAGAAGTTTAATGAGGGCAGGATTCAACAAACAAAAGTCAAACAAGCTTTATTTCTGGAACACATATGCCTATAAACTCAGGCAGACAGGGTTTTACTACCAATTCTTATCCACCTCATATATTATCAAGATATTTGAGTTTTAGTAAAAAGTCTATGTATTACTGATACTAGTCTCTGGGCTGGTAGGTACAAATACAAGCAGTGAATATTTTAAAAGTATAAGTGTTAAAAGTTAAAACAAAGCTTCACACGAAAGTGAAATATGACAAATTTAAACCTTTTAGAGGTGTATAAATGTGGAATATATAGCTTTATATTATTTATAAATACTATTTATAAGACACATATTATTTTTACATTTATATTATCAACTATAGAAATTGACAAACATATTTTATAAAATATCTTTTTGTATTTTTCTTTTTTAGATTTTCCAGAAGGATATACAATTAGAAGCCGATATTATTACAAACCTATGCTGAGACAAACACATCGTATTTTTTATTTTATAATCCCAAATGCTTCCAGGTCCCTCCGCACTGTTTTTGTCCAAAGAAATTTATCAGTTTTATCCTTGTGTATTTTTCAAAATTAGTATAATATTAATACCTGAAGCCAATTTTAATAAGGGTTTATTAGAGCCTATCTGATGAGGATATGGGGAATTCTATTCTCCAGTGTCTATTTTCATTTAAATATCACACAGGAGAATATCAACAAAATAATCAGAATGGCAAACTTTGATGCTAGGAAAAGGACAAGAGAAGTAAACAAGAATAATTTTAATTTACATCTGTACTTAGAAACAAACATTCTGTAGTACAATAAAAATGATTTTAAATAACCAAGAAAGTGTAACAGTAAAAGACTGATGTTTTTCTCTTAGAAAACATGTGAAGTACATTGTGGTCACATAGGAGAGTTTATAAGAAAATTCAATCATGAGTTAAGATTTAGGGATTTTATTATTGCATTACAGTTTCCTATAAGAAATTATTTTCTAAATTTAAGTGGTTGTTTTCTCAAAAGTGGCTTTAAGGTAGCTCGTCTTGCAATGAAATTGCACTATTTTATGTAATATCATCAACCTATTTTGTGTGGAAACCTTCCAATTCTTTTTGCTGCAAATGGCATCCTTTTGAAGTCATATTCTAAGATCTTCCTGAATATTTGTGTAACATCTTACGCCATTAGTTTTGTGTTTTCTTCCCACTGAAGCTGGTCTCTCCTAAGCACATAGCTAAGCTTCAGATGACTAAGGAATAAGGATAAACCATTACCAACACTAAGTTACATCCTGGTTACATATTCTAAACAATAAAAAGAAAACAAAATACTCAAAACTTAATTTTATTGTTGGTGGTGATATTTTTATATTTTCTCACAAGCAAATTTATCTTGACTCTTTTTATTTTTGCTAATCGTCTCCCTCCAAATTACTCCCTCCAAAACTACAATCTCAGCAGCGATCTACCCAAAACAATCAGGATTCATCTTATTACTTTCAGTTTCCCAATTTTTTGCCACCCTCCAAGTCAGTATCAGCCAGAGAAAGTCAAATATGCCCCTCAAACCCATTATCCAGGTGCCTTGCTTAGTTAGACCACCTCCAGTTTCCTCATGCCAACAACCTCATGTCATAGCACACGTGAGATCTTCATTTCTTTCCACTATAAAACTTTTCCACTTCCTGTCGTGCCTTTGAATCTCTGTTTAACTCAAATGATGATGACCGTCTCCCTTCCTGTAGTAAGCTCTGAACAGTAACTTCTGCTTGTTCTCAATTGGGTGGGCTTTGTTTATTTCCATCCTATCAACTTATAAGGACAAAAAAGGAAAATGTATAAATAGAATAATGATTTTTATTCTTTAATATAATACTGGAGGGTCGGAGAGTTTTTAATTGTGCCATGAATGGGGCCAGATTTGCCACTGAAGCAATGCGGATCCTTGCAAGTTCAGACTTCAGAGTGACCTTCTGCACTCTAAAATCCCTTACCCACTGACCCATGACCCATGACCCACTGACCCCTTGACTATTGTCTTTCCCTGTTCTCACATTGAAGGTATAGAGCAAAGCTAGGAAAAGCAACAAACTGTGCTACAGGAAAATAACTCTGCCTCAGACACTTGAGTAAGCAATCTGTTATAGTTTCCATAAAGATCCTTCATTCAACAGTCAACAAATATTTCTTGAGTACATACTTTGTCCTTAAGACAAAGGATACTTTGCAAAGCCTTAATATATAATAGTGGAAAAGAAATATATTTTCCATCTAATATGTCTTGTACTCTGGCTAAGGATATAGCCCTTTTTATATAGTTCATAAGAATAAATAATTAGGTACTTTGACAGAGTCAGAAATAAAGTACAGAACATTATGAGAAATTTAAATTTGATTAGAGACTTAGAGGAGGCCTATCTAAACAAGTAATATTTAAGATGTTACCACCGGGATGAGTAGGAATTCTCCAAGCAATGGCACTGGGAATGGATATTCCAGCTGGGAAAACCATTTTTTTAGTTATGTCAAAGTAATAAGAAAACTTTGTTTTCTTGAGGAAATTTAAAAAAAAAAAAAAAACTCTGTAGGTAGAGCATAAAAAAATATCTGAGAACGTGATGAGAGGTCACTGGTGCTTTGGATTTTATTCATTATACAATGGGAACTTATGAAAGCATTTAAACAGAGGGATGACATGGGTCAATTTTCTTTTAAACATATCTGCCTGGCCGCTGCGGTTCTGATCAGAATAATTAAAGCTGGGAAAATCACTTTCTGTTTTCCTTTTCCTATTCTTGAGCACTCAATATCAGGCTCTCATAAGCAAAAGTATTGCCTGAGCCAGACAAAGCCTGCAATAGCACCTACAGTCTTTCCCCCTTCTTCCCCTTCCCTACTCCAGTGAAGGCACTGCCATGGTCCCAGAAAGCTTGTTTGGACAGAAGTGGCTGGCTGTATATACGGTATCAGTTATCTTTTGGGGACCACAGTTAATGGGCTAGATTCCAATTAATGCTTTCGTTATTATAGAGTAGAAAGAATTCATTTGATCTATGAACACTATCTAAGTAGAAAGGATGTCCATCTCCACTCCAGGCTCAGACACCTGAGCATGTCCCACCTTTTCCCATTCATCAGAAGCATACCCATTTATTCCTGGTTTGTCTGCTTCACAGTTGTAAACAACAGAAGCACGGACTTCCTTCCTGTTAAATGTTTTATGCCTAAAGTTCATGCTTCAGAAAATTATTTAAAATCTATCATGCCAGGGACATAAAGTAACTTTCTTTTCAGCACTTATTACTGCCTGGTCTTATAACCTGATAAGTCTATTGAGTCTATTTATTATTGGCAGGTTTCCTCTTCTAGACTATAACCTTCAAGAGAGCATAAAATAGACATTCATTCCATATTTGTTAGAGTATTAACCTGACAAATGAAGTGTGCTAGTCTAAGATGACCAAGACAAAATGAGAATGAAGAAAAGGCAATGGGCATGAAAAGAGGGGTAAAGTTAGCACTTTACATGTTTTCTTTGTTTATTTTTGTCTCTCAGTCATGATAGAACATAATTGTTAAATTTTAATGATTAAATTTCTAGTCTCAGCTTCTTTCAAGATGTTACTTTCAGGTTCTTTTAGAGGGCATAGTATTTTTACTTCAGAGTGTCCAAGAGTGCAGCCATTTGCTCTCCACTTTTTTTTTTTTTTTTTTTTTTTTAAGTGAGTTTGTCACAGAGAAATTGGGTGGCAGGATGAAGTTCACACATTTAGTTTTGATGGAATTGGAATTGAAATTCAAGCCTCTTGGATCACCATCTATTGGCCCTTCTAAACTGAATTCTATCAAGGTAGGAATGCCATATTTTCCATCTGTGGGTTGGTAACTCTACTTTCCAGGGGAAAATAAGTAAAGTAAATAAGAGTCAGTCTTCATGAAGCAGATAACTGCTATTGCCTCATGATTCAGTGTAAGACCTTGTGTTTTAGAGAGATTAATACATTTGTCCATAAAAAGTAAAGGGCAGAGTGAGAATTTGAGCCCAATTCTGTCAGAATCTAGACCTTGAGCTCTTAACCATTCTACTAAATTTAAAATGAGAACCTTTTGCTATTTAGCAGCACTTTATTCATTCTAAGTCAAAACCAAGTCTGTCAAAATGGCATTTTCAATTTTTCTTAAGAACTGATTAAACTTTACCTCTGTCCTTTAGCTGATGAGTTCATGTACAAATTTCCTAGGATATTGAAAACATTTGATGTGAACTTTTTGTTTCCTTTCTCTTTAACTTACCTTCGCCCAACCTCAGTACCTTATGCTTCTTTTCAGAGGAAGATTTATGTCAATTTTTTTCTACTATTAATCCTTCTACTTGCTAATTTGTTTTCCAATCTTTGAGTTATGCTTTTATCCTTGGTATTCCCCTTTTTCCTGCCTGGCTCCTCCATTTCTCCTTAAAAACATAGTCTAAATACTTTGCTAGTCTTTGAACTAACAACATTGCTGATGGTTCAGTTAATGTCCTCTGTCACCAACTGTTTACTCACCTCCACTTCCTCTTAGAATGGTTTTTAATTCATGGCCTCCTACTAAAATGATTCTAAACTATATTATCTTCCCAAGTAACCCATAGACCTCTGGGCCATTCTTTCCTTAAACTCAGATGGTATTCTAATACCTTGCAAATATCTTGGACATGGTATTCATTTTATGACTAAAATCTAGCACTTTAGCTTTGTCTCCCACTTGTTCTATGTGTGTGTGTGTGTGTGTGTGTGTGTGTGTGTGTGTGTGTGTGAGTGTATGTGTGTGTATGTGTGTAAGGATAAAATCAAATGCTATGTTTTGTGTTTCCCTGTACTGTTACTTCTTTCTAAAATGACTCAATTTCTAACAATCAATAATTCAACATATTCAAAGGCTAATTCTAAGTACCCAATTGACTATGACTCTTGACTAATTATATCTTTTATCAGAAAATAGATTTTTATTGGTCTTTCGGAAGGTTGAAACATGGTTTTTGATAGTATTTATTCACAAATATGTATTATCTTATCGCTGCACATGAAAAGCCCCTTAGGAAAAGGACTGCATGCAATTAATTCAGCAAAATAAATTTTCAGATTTTAGGAAATAATATGAAATATTTATAAAATTTCAGAGCAACCTGCCCAACTCTTCAACTCACACTGTCTTACCCTGCTTATCAATGTGACAGATCATTATATGTACTTGATAATCATGACAGTCAGGCATATCTATAAGTCACAATGGAGAACAGAGAAAATTTTGTAACGTTTTATTTATTTTCAATCCAAGACAGGAAAAGATCTATCATAAAGGCATTGCCATTTTTTATGCACATGTATTAAAATGTCAGCAGTGGTCCAAGTTCATCCTAGTTACTTGGATTTTTTTAAAAAAAATAAGGTAATAACATCTCCAATAAACAGCAAAATAAACTCATTAAGAGCTTACTAAACTCCACCATTATCAACTCCAGTCTTGGTCACAGACTAATTTTCTCATTTTGAGAGTGAAGTAGTTAGGAAGGGACTATCTCATGAATATTTGGGTTCCAGTTTATTATAAAATATTCCTGACTTTGCATGGTCTTGACAAAGTGTACAGTTTGAAATCCTCAGTGGCAGGAGGTAACAGCCCTATCAATTTGAGTAATTGGTTGGTCATAATGTACTTAAACTGTCTTGGGGGCATTATCAAAAATATAATTTTACTCTCTCCTGGATTATTTAAATCAGCATTCAAATATGCTGTTATCTTCCAGGCTAAAAAAAAAATCCCTTCTTAGGACTTCAGCTTTCCTCTTCAGTTTCTATCTAGAAATACAGCCCTGTGTTTCATTGCTATGTGAAATATAAGATAGCTTGCTATCTTCAAACCAATATTATCTCAGTCAAATATAACTTTTCTCAAATTATTATTAAAATATCTTGTCAATTGTCAGTCAGTCTATCAGAAAAATATCTAAATACACACATATGTATTTATGAAAATTCACACTAAAATATTCATAAAGTATGCACATACCCAAATTCTTTGGGTGCTTTGCCTCAGTCCCTAGCAATAGAATCAAGTAAAGTAGATTCAGTGTGATGTGTTATATTTACGTACATACCCAATTTTCTATGGATACACTAATTCAAATATTTTACTTAAATATCACTCAAATATGTAAACATACTTTTATATCTATTTTTTAATGACCTGCTCCAACTTGGAAAGTCGATGCAACCACATGTGATTAGAAGCTGCATGTATAAAGACCTATACTAAACCAAATACTTTCTAATTGCTATATTAAACCTCAAGACTAGATAAGATTATATGCATTTCAAAGATTATATGCATCAGAAAAACCTCTAGCAAGAAAATAAAATATAAAATTGTCTTAAAATATCCATTATCCTTGAATCCTAATTGTCAATTATTATATTCAGTATAACGAATTAAATATATATTTTTAGAGTTACTCAATAAAGTTAAATATCAATGAAATGTGACTACAACAGAAAATATTTCTTTCTTCTTTGATATATGTTTCATTTAATAATTAAAGCAAGTAACCTGATTCAAATACCTTTTCTAGACCTTCCTCCTTGAGACTGATCACATCCAAATCAAAATCTGTTCGTAAGCCATTGGTTTTGTTGAAGGTTATTCTGCCTGTGAGGCCTTCCCAATGTGCCTATGGGAATAGAAAAAAAAAATTGATAATAAATAAGTGAAGAAAGAGGGAATCAACATTTTTTCATAAAAAATAGGAAACATTTTCATTACGTTTCATAGTTTACATTGCTAGAGATTTTTAAAATATTTTAATTTTCTTTTGAAATTTGAAGGATGTTTTCCCAAATAAATTATCCCAGTTTCAGTAGAAATTTATTAAAAATTTTTCATTTTATACAATGTATATCCAGTTAAAATCTCTTTCTAAGAAAAAACATATTATTATGTTTTAAGTAGTGAACCTCTTTTAGTAAAGTAAGAAGAATTTAGTTACTTTTTGTGGTGTATGAGATATTGAATATCTCACTGGCAAATACAGATAGAACTACTGCTATAAAATCCCACTACTAAATTCATAATAATATGAAAAGAAACTTACTACAATAAAAGAAACTGAATACAGGAAAAGCTATGTTATGCTAACTCAATTATATACATTTCCCCTAGAATAATTAACATTTACTTTCCTTTCCTTTAAGTAAGACCAGGGAAAATGTATAATTACTTCATATCAAGATATACTTCATGTAGAAAGAGGTGAGAATATAATAATCCAGCTATATAATGTGTTCAACCCTGAAAGGTGAGTAAATATCTGGATTTTTTTAATGTAAAAAGTTTTCCCAATCTGTTGGTATAGAATCAAAATTAGATGTTTTTCATTGTTTGTCATTTGGAAATAGCTTAGAAAAAAATAGTTAAATATGGACATTTTTAATTATAAAATGTATACTCACAACCAAAATGTTTAAAAGAATATATACCAAGACCCAAAAGAAGTAAATCTTAGTAGATTAAGAGTAATATTTCAATAAGGACTGGAAATTAATATTACTAAATTTCTTAGGCTCCATATGAATTTTGACTTATGTGCAGGATTCTTAAATAGTTTTCAGCTAATGATTACAAATGAAATAGAAAAATTATAATACATATCCAAATACATATTGTAACATGACTTTGCTAAAGTTAAACATGAGTTCACTGGCTTGTAATAAGGAAGAAAATGTATTATTAACCTAACATCTTCCAAAGAAAAAATTTCAGGTGACTAACAAAAATGCATAATAGTATAAAAGTAAAACGATCAAGAATTAAAAGAAAAGAAGTATAAAAAAGTAGAACAAATCTGGGATAGAGAGAACATAAAGAAATGTATACCAGAAAAAATTGGACAAATAATTTTATCACAAATTCAATTCTGAACTTCCTAGCAACCAAAACAAAGAAGAAAATATGATAAAAACACAATATACGGGTTCTGTAATTTAAGACATACCAGCTGCTCGGGAGAAACAGCTTTTCCTGGCACTGAGACCTGAGAGAAATTTCTCCTGTTGGTCCTCATAAGGGGGACACTGTGATTTAGTGGACAAGACTTTCAATTACACCCTACAATAAATACAATCGGGAATGTCATACAACTGCTTCTTTTAGGGCTGCTTGACACATGTCGTGGTCTCAATAATCTAGTGCTGAGCTCAGAAAAATCAATTCTTCATCTCACCAGACCTGTGGACTATGTCTACAGTTCACAATTTTGAACCAGAAGTAAATGTTAGAATATGGGGCAACCAATAAACTGCATATTCTTCAGAAACTATTAATTCACCTACCTAAGAATTTGATAAGAATTAGATAAAGAAAATTCATGGATATTCAGAGATACTTAATTATGATCCTATTTGAACTTTTATTTTCATGATGAATAATTTATTACAAGATGAACTGGTGATTTATTTTAAGCCATTAATAAAATATCTCATATGTTAATAATACCTGCGATATTTCATTGCAAAGATTAAGGCTTAGCTAAACTTTCATCTATGAAAAGTATTCTATGCTAACAAAGGACTTTCTGTAAAGACAGGAAAATATATATGTATATGTATTTGTATATATATGTATATATGCATATATATAATCTTCAAAAATTTTTCTTTTTCTAGCTATGAATACACTTGATATATAACAGACATAATCAGAAATAATATGTGGTCATAAGAATGATTGCATTATATTAAATGAAGTAAATTTTGCACTTTGATTAATCCATGTATTCTATTTTTGTTAACTGTTAATATAATTTAAATAACTAGACATATTTAGGGACAATTCATCTAAATAACTATATTTGAAGCCTCACAAATTAGATATAATTTTACTGTAGTACAAATGATATTTATTTTAGAAATCCATTTATATTTTGTTGCCTAAAATATAAACATTCTTTTATTAATCTTTTATTAATTCTTTATTAATCTACATAAAGAAAAAGTAATACATGTAAAGATTCAGAAAGGTAAAGGCTAACTTTCATAGATATTTTGATAGATATTTTGTTTATAATGGGATTTCCCCCACCTTTCATTTGGTATTATTTAGTAAAAAAATACTAACTTGGCTTATTTGGATGGAGTAAGAGACAACATTTAAATTAAAGATAAAGACTTTCTAGAAAAACTGCAATAATCTCACTTTATTCAGCTTGACAATAAAAGAGACAAGGCAGATGTGCTTCTCCTGACATACCTCTTTAATTAGACTCATAAAGCGGGTCCCGAAGCGCCATGGTTTGTGTCGATTACACTGCAATGAACTGACTGTCATCTGGGGAAACTGTTGGACAGCCACAGACACCACATGCACAGCATCATACATTAGAGCAGCGTCAGTCTGAAAGGCAAGGGAAAGGGAAATTTATAGTCAATATAACTTGTAGAATCTGTGGTAAATAGTTTGGAAGGAGAGAGAAGGAAGGAGCAAAGGAAATATATATCTCGTTTTTCTTTGTATAAAGAAGAAAATATTATCTCCAACATGCTCTTGTTTTCTTAAATAAGACATTATTATCAAATTACTACATCAGCTCCATAAGAAAATTTTACCTGCCCTCCTTTTCCTGAAATGATAACTCAATTACATATGGTCCTAGTATTGCTGTTGAAGTAGGAAATGTATGAAGACAGTCTTTTTACCTTTTTGTCACTCTCTCTGCGTCTTATTCTGTCTCACTACACACACACACACACACACACACACACACACACACACACACACACACACACAATGACTACAATTTCTAACATTTTTAGTGGTCCCATAAATTACATATTGTATATAAAAGTAAGTAAACAGTTTCCTTGTATAGGAAGAAACCGATTTTAATGGAGATTTACGTAAAACCTTAAACTCTTTAATTGTTTTCATCTTTTAGCTTTAAAAAATATAAACCCTGATCTTTTTCTTCAACTCAAATTTTCAAAAGATTCAATCTCAGAAATGATGGTGCAGTTTTCAATCTCAATACACGTATTACCCCCTTTTCAAGGAACTATACTTAGTCTCTTGTACTGTTTTCTTTCCCCAAGATTTCCATATGAATAAAATTTCATTTAGCTTCTCAAGTAAAACGAATATGAATTCTACTGTGTTTGCACCTGCTCAAATGACTGACCACTTTGAAGGTTGATGATAAAAAAATAAAGTGTTAATAAGTCATAACAAAACAGAGGCTCAGTGATTGTCAAATGCTGTGTTAAATGGACCCTCACATTGTGTGTGACAGATCTATGCCAGGCTTACTACCTAGAGAAGACATCCACACTGACAGTGCTGGTAGCAATGAAATTTGACCATCTGCTTGGTATGCTTTAGAATAAAAGCATATATTTTCTCTTCTCATTCACACAATTAGTGAGCTGTGAAATGAATTCCAAAATGAATAGGAACCCTGTAGATTATAGCATTTGCCACAGTACAATACAAAATGAGTAGACACAGTAGCTTTCAAGCAAATGGATCCTAAGGAGCTATACCACATAAAATGGAAGATGGCTAAAGAGCACAATGCAATGATAGAACATAATAATAATACCATTTTATAGTTCATAAACCTCTGGGGAATATAACTCAGATTCCTAACCATCATTTTATAAATTCTACTGACTGTTCACATACTCTGATAGCTGCATAGTGAAAACTAGTAGTGGAGTCATAGAGACATACATCTTGAGCCTGAGGATTAAACTGATATTTCTCTTTGGCCTGAGTTAACATTCAGAGGACATAATATATATATCACACAGGTGGTCACAAAAATCATCAGCAGAATTGGAAAGATAGATTTTGAATCTTTAAACTATCACTGTCAACAAAAGTATGCAGAAAGTGCAATTTTGTAGCAGAAAATATAAAAGACTCTTCATGTTCTCACTCATAGGCGGGTGTTGAACAATGAGAACACATGGACACAGGGAGGGGAGCACTACACACTGGGGTCAGTTGGGGGGAAATAGGGGAGGGACGGTGGGGGGTGGGAAGCTGGGGAGAGATAGCAAGGGGAGAGATGCCAGATGTAGGTGATGGGGAGGAAGGCAGCAAATCACACTGCCACGTGTGTTCCTATGCAACAATTTTGCATGTTCTTCACATGTACCCCAAAACGTAAAATGCAATAAAATAAATAAATGGGGAAAAAAAAAAAGACTCTTAAAATATTTATGTTTATTTTAACCCAGTAATTCCTCTTTCTGGAATTGGCATCAAGAAAATCAGAGATAAGAACAAAGGCTACATATCCACTGTTTTTGTTTTGTTTTGTTTTGTTTTGTTTTGTTTTTTTAAGGGTGGAAATCTACTGAATGACCAAAATAGGGAAATGTCTAAATAAATTCACAATGTTTTCTTATATAAGCACTAAAAAATCATTCTTTGGAAAACACTCAATTAGATTTATATTAAATACATCTTTTTTATTGCATTTTAGGTTTTGGGGTACATGTGAAGAACATGCAAGATTGTTGCAGAGGTACACATGTGGCAGTGTGTTTTGTTGCCTTCCTCCCCTTCACCTATATCTGGCATTTCTCCCCATGCTATCTCTCCCCAACTCCCCACCCCCTACTGTCCCTCCCCTACTTCCCCCCAACAGACCCCAGTGTGTAGTGCTCCCCTCCCTGTGTCCATGTGTTCTCATTATTCAACACCTGCCTATGAGTGAGAACATGCAGTGTTTGATTTTCTGCTCTTGTGTCAGTTTGCTGAGAACGATGGTTTCCAGGTTCATCCATGTCCCTACAAATGGTATTGTGTAAAATTAGATTTAGATTATACAGAACTGTATTTTCAGGACAAACCATTATATAAATAAAGTTTTTATATATAATATAAATATATAATATATAACAAAGTACTTATATATTGTAATATGTAGTAATATATATTATATAATTATATATTACAATAATATATATTATATATGTATTACAATGATATATATAATTATATAATATATAACTATATATTGATATATAATATAAATACTATATTAATTATAATTATATAATTAATATATATGCTACACATTATATTAATATATAACCATTATTTTACACGTATTATATTTAAACAATATATACAATAGTTTATGCTGGAAATACAGCATAAATATATATTCATAAATATTTACACATATTTGTAAATAATACATATTTATAAAGTAATAGAACAATAGAAAGCATTACTTTATAAGGCAATATACATGTTTAGAAGTAAATAGAATATATTAAATACACATATACATGTAATTATATATGAGTAATTAATATACATTATTTACTTTATTCTCCAAATAATAGCATAATGAAAACACTCCTATTGTTCACATTTTATAAATAAGGAACCAAGACAGGGAGAAGTGAAGTAACTAACTGAAGTCACAGAGCTCACAAGTGAAGAAGCCCAGCCTCTCTGTTAGGAATACTTTTAGCCACCTCTACATACTACATGAACAACAACAGCAGGAAGACATAATAACATAATATTTTTTAGCTCTTGTAAGTTAATCATGAATAGAATTTTTATTTCATATTTATTTTCCACAGTTTTTTAAGATTAATATGTAATGTAGGAGGAAGATTATAAATACCCTAGCAGTTACTGCCAACATCAAAGTTTTTATCTATTTCTGGAAAAAATAAAGAATACAATATATATTTCTGAATCCTAGTTTTCATGAAGGTAGCTTTTCATGACTTATTGACATATACATGATCTTACAGAAAATACATAAAAATCCTAGAGTAGTAACCTTATTTAATATGGCAATGCTGGAAAAGAATTTTGCCTAATTAAAAGTTGAAAAACCTTTTCTGGTACAGTTTCAGTTTCAAGATCAGGGACACAGTAGTTGATTATAAACCTCTTTAAACCTGCTATTTTAAATGCAATTAAAAATAAGGCAATATTATTAAACTACAAGATCAATATAGCTGGGCAGAATATGTTACCTTCCCTGGTACTTGGAAGGGTAAAGTAGGAGGATCACTTGAGCCCTGAAGTTTGAGCCCAATCTGGGCAAATGGTGAGACTACTGTCTGTGACAATGAAAAATAAATCCTTGAGAAAAAGGTACAAGCAATTTTAAAGTTGCTGATCAAACTACTTCTGGATTTCCCAGTTTAAAATATGTTTATTTATAAATCAATAAACAGTACTTCTGAAATACTTGCTATTATATTTTCTTCAGCTTAGAGTGTTTTTTTGTTTTAATTTTAGAGTATTTCTCTTTGTAATAATATATAGTTTCTTTTATTAAAAAATCTTTATATATATATATCTATATTTACACCATATATATATATATATATATATATATGAACATATAATTGTACTTTAGGTTCTGGGATACATGTGCAGAACATGTAGGATTGTTGCATAGATACATGCATGTCAGTGTGGTTTGTTGCCTTCAACCCCCTCACCTCTATCTAGCATTTCTCCCCATGCTATCCCTCCCCAATCTCCCTACCCACCGCTGTCCCTCCTCTATTCCCCACAAGCAGAGCCCAGTGTGTGACACTCCCCTCCCTGTGTCCATGTGTTCTCATTGTTGAACACCCACCTATAAATGAGAACATGTGGTGTTTGTTTTTCTGTTCTTGTGTCAGTTTGCTGAGAATGATGGTTTCCAGATTCATCCATGTCCCTACAAAGGACACAAAGTCATCATTTTTTATGACTGCATAGTATTCCATTGCATATATGTGCGTTATTTTCATTATCCAGTTTATCATCATTGAGCATTTGTGTTGGTTCCAGGTCTTTGCTATTTTAAACAATGCCGCAATGAACATATGTGTGCATGTGTCTTTATAATAGAATGATTTATAATCCTCTGGATATGTACCCAGTAATGGGATTGCTGGGTCAAATGGAATTTCTATTTCTAGGTCTTTGAGGGATCACCACACTGTCTTCCACAATGGTTGAACTAATACACACTCCCACTAACAGTGTAAAAGTGTTTTTATTTCTCCACATCCTCTCCAGCATCTGTTGTCTTCAGATTTTTTAATGATCGCCAATCTAAATGGCATGAGATGGTATCTCAATGTGGTTTTGATTTGCATTTCTCTAATAACCAGTGATGATGAGCATTTTTTCATGTTTGCTGCCCTCATAAATGCCTTCTTTTGAAAAGTGTCTGTTCATGTCCTTGGTCCACTTTTGCACTGGTTTGTTATTTCTTGTAAATCTGTTTTAGTTCTTTGTAGATTCTGGGTATTAGCCCTTTGTCAGACAGGTAGATTGCAAAAAACTTTTCCCATTCTGCTGGTTGCCAGTTCACTCTAATCATTGTTTCTTTTGCTGTGCAGAAGCTGTGGAATTTGATCAGGTCTCATTTGTCTATTTTGGCTTTTGTTGCCAATGCTTTTGGTGTTTTAGTAATGAAGTCCTTGCCTATGCCTGTTTCCTGATGGTATTGGCTAGGTTTTCTTCTAGGGTTTTTATGGTATTAGGTCTTATGTTTAAGTCTTTAATCCATCTGGAGTTAATTTAAGTGTAAGGTGTCAGCAAGGGGTCCAGTTCCTGCTTTCTGCACATGGCTAGCCAGTTTTCCCAACACAATTTATTAAAGAGGGAACCCTTTCCCTATTGCTTCTGTTTGTCAGGGTTGTCAAAGACCAGATGGTTGTAGATGTGTGGCATTGCCTCTGAGGCCTCTGGGTTCTGTTCCATTGGTCTGTATCTCTGTTTTGGTACCAGTACCATGCTGTTTTGATTACTGTAGCCTTGTAGTATAGTTTGAAGTCAGGTAGCTTCATGCCTCCAGATTTGTTCTTTTTGTTTAGGATTGTCTTGGTTATGTGGGCTCTCCTTTGGTTCCATGTGAAGTTTAAGGTGGATTTTTCCAGTTCTGTGAAGAGGGTCAGAGGTAGCTTGATGGGGATAGCTTTGAATCTATAAATTACTTTGGGCAGTATGGCCATTTTCATAATATTGATTCTTCCTAACCATGAGCATGGAATGCTTTTCCATCTGTTTATGTCCTCTCTTATTTCCTTGAGCAGTGGTTTGTAGTTCTCCTTGAAGAGGTCCTTTATGTCCTTTGTCAGTTGTATTCCTAGGTATTTTATTCTCTTTGTAGCAATTGTGAATGGCAGTTCATTCTTGATTTGGCTCTCTTCAAGTCTGTTATTGGTGTATAGGAATGCTTGTGATTTTGGCACTTTGATTTTGTATCCTGAGACTTTGCTGAAGT
Source organism: Sapajus apella (assembly GCF_009761245.1). Classification (NCBI taxonomy): domain Eukaryota; kingdom Metazoa; phylum Chordata; class Mammalia; order Primates; family Cebidae; genus Sapajus; species Sapajus apella. The sequence goes on from NW_022436946.1 coordinate 47,560,050, forward strand.
TGCTTATCAGTTTCAGGAGATTTTGGCTGAGATAATGGGGTCCTCTAAATATACAATCATGTTGTCTGCAAATAGAGACAATTTGACTTTCTCCTTTCCTAATTGAGTACCCTTCATTATTTTTTCCTGCTTGATTGCTCTGGCTAGAACTTCCAATACTATATTGAATAGGAGTGGTGAGAGAGGGCATCCTTGTCCTGTGCCAGATTTCAAAGGGATTGCTTCCAGTTTTTGCCATTCAATATGATATTGGCTGTGGGTTTGTTGTATATAGCTTTTATTATTTTGAGATATGTTCGGTCAATACCTAGTTTATTGAGAGTGTTTTGCATAAAGGGTGTTGAATTATGTCAAAGGCCTTCTCTGCATCTATTGGTTATGTGGTTTTTGTCTTTTGTTCTGTTTATGTGGTGGATTACGTTTATAGACTTGCGCATGTTAAACTAGCCTTGCATCCCAGAGATGAAGCCTACTTGATCATGTCAGATAAGCTTTTTGATGTGCTGTTGCAATCAGTTTGCCAATGTTTTGTTGAAGATTTTTGCATCTATGTTCATCATGGATATTGGCCTGAAGTTTTTGTTGTTGTTATTGAGTCTCTGCCAGGTTTTGGGATCAGGATAATGTTGGTCTCATAAAATAATTTGGGAAGGGTTCCCTCTTTTTTTATTGTTTGGAATAGTTTCAGAAGGAGTGGTACCAGCTCCTCTTTGTATGCCTGGCAGAAATCAGCTGTGAGCCCATGTAGACCTGGGCTTTTTTTGGTTGATAGGCTATTAATTGCTGCCTCAACTTCAGCCCTTGTTATCGGTCTCTTCAGGATTTCAACTTTTTCCTGGTATAGGCTTGGGATTGTGCAAGTGTCTACAAATTTATCCATTTCTTCCAGGTTTATTGGTTTATGTGCATAGAGTTGTTTGTAGTAATCTCTGATGGTAGTTTGCATTTCTGTGTAATTGATGATATCCCCTTTATCATTTCATATTGCATGTATTTGATTCTTCTCTCTTTTCTTTTTTATTAATCTAGTTAACAGTCTATTTTGTTGATCTTTTCAAAAAACCAGCTCCTGGATTCATTGATTTTTTGAAGGTTTTTTTGTGTCTCTATCTCCTTCAGTTCTGCTCTGATCTTAGTTATTTCTTGTCTTCTGCTAGCTTTTGAGTTCTTTTTTGATCTCACTCCTCTAGCTCTTTCAATTTTGATGATAGGGTGTTGGTTTTCGATCTTTCCTTGCTCCTCATGTGGGCATTTATTACTACAAATTTTCCTCTAGACACTGCTTTAAATGTGTCCCAGAGATTCTGGTACGTTGTGTCTTCATTCTCGTTGGTTTCGAAGAACATCTTTATTGCTGCCTTCATTTCGTTGTTTATCCAGTCAACATTTGAGAGCCAGTTTTTCAGTTTCCATGAACTTGTGCAGTTCTGAGTCAGTTTCTTAATCCTGAGTTCTAATTTAATTGCACTGTGGTCTGAGAAACTGTTATGATTTCCATTCTTTTGCATTCGCTGAGGAGTGATTTACTTCCAACTATGTGGTCAGTTTTAGAGTAGGTGTGATGTGTTGCTGAGAAGAATGTATATTCTGTGGATTTGGTGTGGAGAGTTCTGTAGATATCTATTAGTTTTGCCTGGTCCAGATCTGAGTTCAAGTCCTGGATATCCTTGTTGATTTTCTGTGTCATTGAACTGTCTAATATTGACAGTGGAGAGTTAAAGTCTCCTGCTATTATTGTGTGGGAGTCTAAGTCTCCTTGTAGGTCACGAAGAACTTGCTTTATGAATCTGAGTGCTCCTGTATTGGGTGCATATATATTTAGGATCATTAGCTCTACTTGTTACGTTGATCTTTTTATCGTTATTAATACCTTTCATTGGCTCTTTTGATCTTTGTTGGTTTAAAGTCCATTTTATCAGAGACTGAGATTGCAACTCCTGCTTTTTTTGCTCTCCATTTGCTTGGTAAATCTTCTTCCATCCCTTTATTTTAAGCCTGTGTGTGTCCTTACATGTGAGATGGGTTTCCTGGATTCAGCACACCAATGGGTTTTGACTTTTTATCCAATTTGCCAGTCTGCGTCTTTTGATTGGGGCATTTAGCCCATTTACATTTAAGGTTAATATTGTTATGTGTGAATTTGATCCTGCCATTTTGATGCTATCTGTTGTTTAGCCCATTAGTTGACACAGTTTCTTCATTGTGTCAATGCTTTTACCATTTGGTATGTTTTTGGAGTGACTGGTACTAGTTATTCCTTTCTATATTTAGCACTTCTTTCAGGAATTCTTGTAAGGCATTCCTGGTGGTGACAAAATCTCTCAGCAATTGCTTGTCCATAAAGGATTTTATTTCTCCTTCACTTATGAAGCTTAGTTTGGCTGGATATGAAATTCTAGGTTGAAAGTTCTTTTCTTTAAGGATGTTGAATATTGGCCCCCACTTTCTTCTAGCGTGTAGGGTTTCTGCCAAGAGATCTGCTGTGAGTCTGATGGGCTTCCCTTTGTGGGTAACCAGGCCTTTCTTTCCGGCTGCCTTTAGTATTTTTTCCTTCATTTCAACCCTGGTGAATCTCATGATTATGTGTCTTGGAGCTGCTCTTCTTGAGGAATATCTTTGTGGTGTTCTCTGTATTTCCTGGACTTGAATATTGGCCTGCCTTGCTAGGTTGGGGAAGTTCTCCTGATAATATCCTAAAGAGTGTTTTCCAGCTTGGATTCATTCTCTCCGTCACATTTAGGTACACCTATCAAACGTAGATTAGGTCTTTTCAAATAATCTCATATTTCTTGGAGGCTTTGTTCATTTATTTTCACTTTTTTCTCTAATTTTGCCTTCTCATTTTATTTAATTGAGTTGATCTGCAATCTCTGAAATCCTTTCTTCTGTTTGGTCAATTGGGCTATTGAAACTTGTGTATGCTTCACAAAGTTCTCATGTTGTGTTTTTCAGCTCCATCAGGTCATTTATATTCTTCTTTAAGCTGTTTATTCTCATTAATATTTTGTCAAACCTTTTTTCAAGGTTCTTAGTTTCTTTGCATTGGGTTAGAACATGTTCTTTTAGCTCAGAGAAGTTTGTTATTACCCACCTTCTGAACCCCGATTCTGTCATTTCATCAGACTCATTCTCAATCCAGCTTTGTTCCCTTGCTGGTGAGGAGTTGTGATCCCTTGGAGGAGGAGAGGCATTCTGGGTTTGGGTGTTTTCATACTTTTTGTGCTGGTTTCTTACCATCTTTGTGGATTTATCTGCCAGTGGTCTTTGTAGTTGGTGACTTTCAAATGGGGTCTCTGAGTGGATGTCCTTTCCGTTGATGATAAAGTTATTTCTTTCTGTTTTTTAGTTATCCTTCTAACAGTCAGGCCTGCCTGCTGTAGAACTGCTGGAGATCCACTCCAGACCCTGCTTGCCTGGGCATCATGGGTGGCAGATGCAGAACAGTATGTGCTTCTACCAATTTCTTCTTCTGTTATCTTCTTCCCAGAAGGATACCCGCCAGGTATCAGCCTGAGCTCTCCTTATGGGGTGTCTCTTTGGGTATACAGGGGTCAGGGAGCTGCTTAAGAAGACAGTCTGACCCTTCTAGGAGATCAAGTGCTGAGCTGTGAGCTCCATTGTTTCGTTCAGGGTTGCTGGGCAAGTACATTTAAGTCTGCTGCAGCAGAATGCATAACCACCTTTTATTACAGGTGTTCTCTCCTGGGAAGGTGGGGCTTTATTTATAAGTTCCTGATGTGCTGCTGCCTTTTTTAGAGATCAATATGTAGTTTTTTAAATTTACATTTACTATCTTGTCAGATTAAGCTACTGTCTTCTTTGTAAAACTATGTATCTATAAATTCTTCCTCTTTTGAAAAATTGTGAGAACATTCCAGTGCTTCAAAAATGTGGTTTATCTTCTTCTCACAGGAATGCATATATTCGAAATTTTTTCTTCTATTAATAATATTAATGACCAACATTGATTCAATATCTGTGTGAGGCATTCTCCTTAAGTTAGTTCCTTTAATTTCCTTAACAATTATTCAGTTGCAAACCCATCAATTTTGTGTCAAATAGGAAACCAAGGCAGAGAGCAGTTAAGTAACACAAAAAACAAACCATAGCATATACAAGCAGAGCTGTATTTAATCCATATAATCTGTTCAAAGTTTATATCTTTTTCCCTGGGTTTCTCACTTAGCACTCTACAGTTAATAATCAAAGTAGTGAAGGTGGTTTTATAGTTATACAATATAAGAAATATCAACAAGTACTTGAATGCAAAAATCTCTATATAGTTTTTTCATAAATATTTACATAATGAAAATGCACTGCAAAATGAGAAAAGGTAGACATTGTAGAAAACTGGTAAATATAAATTGGTAAAAAAGAAATACATTGTTGTATCTGGGGTATAGATATCACCCTGTTCTACTTACCACAGCCTACTCCCATATAACCATTAGGAGAGGCCTACACTACCTGGCACCATCCCCCAAGTACAGAAGCATGCCACCAAGAAACCTGGAAACAGTCCTGACTTGTTCACCACTGCTGTCATCTGTGCACTTTTCCTGGGGGCTGACCCATCCAGCGTGTTGCAGGCACTGCTAACACTAGTATATGATGTCTGGGAGCCCAAGAGTTGTCCCATCATCACTACTGCTATTTCTCATGCCATGCATACTGCTTAGAGGTCCAGGAATTCACAACATACCTGTCCACTGCTGCCACTAAGAAACGAAAGCAAGCTTCCTAGAGGCCCAAGAATTGGCCCACTAACACCAGTGCACTTGTGTGTCACTCAGAAGCCTAAAGACAGGAAAACGTAGCCTACCGATATCACCCCGGGCCTGAGGACTGACTTACCTGGCATTCCTATCCCCAGTAAAATCTCAACAGAGTCTCCACTAACAACTGCAGTCTAAGAAACTGAGGAAATCACAGACACCACTGATGCTGTAAAAATCATACGGAGACTACACTATTGCAAACCCTAGAATTAAAGCTAAAATGCCCCCTTAACCAATACCATAGATACAACCATAGGACAAATTTTCTCTTATGAAAACCCGTCCAAAAAATTGAAAAAAGTTGGCCAGGTGCAGTGGTTCACTCCTGTTATCCAGCACTTTGGGAGCTCAAGGTGGGTGGATCATGCTGAAGTCAACAGGTTGAGGCCAGCCTAACCAACATGACAAAACTCAGTCTCTACTAAAAACACTAAAATTAGACCAGCGTGGTGACCACACACCGATAATCCCAGCTACTCATGAGGCCAAGGCAGGAGAATGGCTTGAACCTGGGAGACAGAAGCTGCAGTAAGCCAAGATGGCATCCCTAAACACCAGCCTGGATGACAGAGTGAGATGCCATCTCAAAAAATAAAAATAAAATAATTTTTAAAAAAATTTGAAACAAGCAACTATTATACAAGATGTGCAGACATCAACATAAGGACACAATGGGACACGGGAAATAAAAAATCAAGGAAGTATGATACCTCTAAAGGAGCACAGTAGTTATCTAGCAAAGAATCAGTTAAAAATAGATCTATAAAATGACTAAAAAATGATTCAACATAATTATACCAAAGAAGCTCAATGAGACACAGAGAACACAGGAAAACAGTACAAAAAAATCAGGATATGAGTGAAAAATTCAATAGAGAGATAGATACAATATAAAAGAACCTAACAAATTCTGGAACTAGTACAGAAAACTACTAAACCACAATGATAAACAATAAAAGAGGAAGAAGGGAACAAATGATATAGGAAACAATAAAAAACAATTAAGGAGTGACAGGAATAAGTCCTCACATATTAATAATAACCTTTTAATATAAACACAATAAGGTGTCCATTTAAAAGATATGGCTAGCTGAATGGATTTTTTTAATGACCCAACTACATACTGCCTACAAGAAATTCATCTTGCTTGTAAAGACACATATAGACAGAAAGTAAAGAAAGGAAAAAAAAAAGATATTCTATGCAAATGAAAGCCAAAAGTGAGCAGGAATAGCTATAATTATATCAAATAAAAGAGACTTTATGTCAAAAAACAGTACAAAGAGACAAAGCACATCATGATATAATGATAAAGGGATCAAGTCAACAGAGGACAACATTTGTAAATATGTATGCACCCAGCAGCAGAGCACCTAGATATGTAAAACAAATTTTACTTGATCTAAACAGAGAGGCAGACTACAATACAGAAATAGTTGAGGACTTTAATAACCCACTCTCAACATTAAACAGATCATCTAAGTAAAAAAAATCAGTGAAGAAATATTAGATTTAAACTGCACTTTAGCCAAATGGACTTAACAGGCACTTACAGAATATTTCATCCAACACCTGCAGAATATACATTCTTCTCATCAGCACACAAAACAGTCCAGGAAAGACAATTTTAGGCCACAAAATGTTTCAACAAACTTTTAAAAATTGAAATCATATCAAATATCAAACAATAAACAAAAAATAAAAATTAATAATAAGAATTTTTGAAACTGTAAAACTATATGGATATTAAATATCCATACTCTTGAAAAACAGCATTCTCTCGAATGACTATTAGGTCATGGAGTTAATTAAGCAGAAAATCTAAAATTTCTTGAAAGAAATCAAAATGGAAACACAACACACCAAAACATATGGGATATCGCAAAAAGCAGTGTTAAGAGGGAAGTTTATAGCAATATGTGTCTATATAAAGAAAATGTAAAGATTAAAAATAACCTAATGATGCACCTTAAGGAACTAGAAAGAACAAATCAGACCTAGAGTTAGTAGAAGAAAAAAATAATAAAAATGTGAACTGAACTGAATGAAATAGAGAATTAAAAATAATACCAAGGGTTATTAAAATGAGAAGCCTTAAAAAACACACACAGACACACACACACAATTGACAGACTTCAGGTTAAACTAACCATAAAAAAAAAAAAAAAAAAAAAGGTGAAAGACCCAAATAAACCAAATCAAAACACAAAGAATAGACATTACAATAGATAAGAGTGAAATAAAAAAAAAAAAAAAAAAAAATCCTGAAAGACTATTATGAAAAGCTATGTACTAACAAACTGGGAAATTTATAGGAAATGGATAAATTTCTAGACACACACAACCTACAAAGATTGAATTAGAAAGATGTAGAAAACCTTAACAGACTAATAAGAGTAACAAAATTGAATCAATAATAAAATGTCTTCCATCAAAGAAAATCCCAGTACCAGAAAAGTTTAGCAAAAGCCATTTTTCTACCAAACTTAAAGAATTAACACCAATTCTACTCAAACTACCTTTTAAAAAATAAGAGGAGATAATTATTCCTAACTCATTGTATGAGGCCAGTATTACCTTGATACCAAAACCAGACAAGGACACAACAGTAACAACAACTGGTGAACATCTATGCTTTGCATCTATGTTCACAGACAAACATCCTTGGTTAACATAGACACAAAATTCCTCAACAAAATACTAGCAAGCTAAATTCAACAGTACATGCAAGAGGTACAACAACATGATCACAACTCCATGAACACTACAACTCCTGCAATGTATCCCAGGAGCTCAAGGATGATTCAACCTGCCTAAAACAATAAATGTTATATATAACACCAATAGAATAAAGGGTTAAAAAAAATTGACTTCAATATACACCAAAAGCAATTGATAAAATTCATCATTACTTCATAATAGAAACTCAAAAACTAAGCATAAAAGGAACATGTCTCAGTATAGTACAGTCCATATATGACAAATCTACAAATAATATAATGAATAGAAAAAAGCTAAACTCCATTCCTTTAAGAACTGGAACCAGACAATGATGCCTACTTTTACAACTCCTATTCAACATAGTACTGAAAGTCCTACCCAGAGCAATCAGACAAAACAAAGAAATAAAGGGCATAGAGACTGGAAAAAAAGGAAATCAAATTATCCCTTATTGCAAATGACATGATCTTAAAAACCTAAAGACTCCACCATATAGACAGACTGAATTCTGTAAAACAAACCACCTTAATCTTCATATGGAACCAAAAGAGAGCCCACATAGCCAAGACAATCCTAAGCAAAAAGAACAAAGCTGGAGACATGAAGCTACCTGACTTCAAGCTATACTACAAAACTACAGTAATCAAAACAGCATGGTACTGGTACCAAAACAGAGATATAGACCAATGGAACAGAACAGAGGCCTCAGATGCACACATCTACAACCATCTGATCTTTGACAAACCTGACAAAAACAAGAAACAGGGAAAGGATTCTCTATTTAATAAATGGTATTGGGAAAACTGGCTAGCCATATGCAGAAAGCTGAAACTGGATCCCTTCCTTACACCATATACAAAAATTAACTCAAGATGGGTTAAAGATTTAAACATTTGATCTAGCACCATAAAACCCTAGAAGAAAACCTAGGCAATACCATTCAGGACATAGGCATAGGCAAAGACTTCATGACTAAAACACCAAAAGCAATGGCAACAAAAGCCAAAATAGACAAATGAGATCTAATTAAACATAAGAGCTTTTGTGTAGCAAAAGAAACAATCATTAGAGTGAACCAGCAACCAACAGAATGGGAAAAAAATGTTACAATCTACCCATCTGACTAAGGGCTAATATCCAGAATCTCCAAACACCTTAAACAAATTTACAAGAAAACAAACCCATTCAAAAGTAGGTGAAGGATATGAACAGACACTTCTCAAAAGAAGACATTTATGCATCCAATAAACATATGAAAAAAAAAAGCTAATCATCACTGGTCATTAGAGAAATGCAAATAAAACCACACTGAGATACCATCTCATGGCAGTTAGAATGGAGATCATTAAAAAATCAGGAGATAACATTTGCTGGAGAGGATGTGGAGAAATAGGAATGCTTTTATACTGTTGGTGGGAGTATAAATTAGTTCAACCATTGTGGAAGATAGCATGGTGATTCCTCAAGGATCTAGACATAGAAATACAATTTGACAAGCAATCCCATTACTGGGTATATACCCAAAAGATTATAAACATTCAATTATAAAGACACATGCACACATATATTTATTGCGGCACTGTTCACAAAGGTTTGGAACCAATCCAAATACCCATCAATGATAGAATGGATAAAGAAAATGTGGCACATATAAACCCTGTAATACCATGCAGTCATAAAAAAGGACGAGTTCATGTCCTTTGCAGGGACATGGATGAAACTGGAAACCATCCATTCTCAGCAAACTGACACAAGAAGAGAAAACCAAACACTGCATGTTCTTACTCATAAGTGGGTGTTGAACAATGAGAACACATAGACACAGGGAGGTGAACATCACACACTGGGGACTATCGGGTGGTGGGTGGGCTAGGAGAGGGAAAGCAGTGGGTGTATGGATTGGGGAGAGCTAACATTAGGAAAAATACCTAATGTAGATGGCAGGGGGATGGATGCAGCAAACCATCAATGGCACATGTATACCTATGTAACAAACCTGCAAGTTCTGCACATGTACCCCAGAACTTAAAGTATCATTTTTAAGAATTTTTTAAAAAGACTCCACCAAAAACTCTATCTGGCAAATTCAGTAAAGCTGTAGAATACAAAAATCAACATACAAAAATGAGCCATGTTTTTGTACACCAGTGAATAACCAGCTAAAAAATCAAGAAGGTAATCTCCTTTACAATATCTACAAAAAGTAAAAACCTTAGTAATAAATTTAATTAAGGAGATGAGGAACTCTACAAGGAAATATACAAAAAACTGATTAAAGAAATTGAAATGGTCACAGGAAGATGAAAAGACCATGCTCATGTTTTGGAAGGATTAATATTGTAAAAATAGCTATACTACCCAAAGCCATTTACAGATTCAATACAATTTCTACCAATAAATCCTGACATTCTTCACAGAAACAGAAAAGAAAAAAAAAGTCTAAAATTCATATGGAACTAAAATAGCCTGAACAACCAAAGTGATCCTGAGTAAAAAGAAAGAAAAAAAAGCTGGAGGCATCATAATACCTGTCCTTAAAATATGTTAAAAGGCTGTAATAAACAAAACAGTATGGTACTCACATAAAAAACAGACATATAGACCAATGAAACAGAATAGGCAATCCATAATTAAATCCACATATTTATAGCCTATTGATTTCTGAGAGAGGAGCTAAGAATACACATTGGAAAAAGAATAGGCTCTTCAATAAATGGTACTGAATAAAAAACAATATCTTTATGCAAAGGAATGAAACTAGATTCTCATCTCTCATCATATACAAAAATTAATGCAATATGAATTAAATTCTTAAATGTGAGTTCTAAAAGTATAAAGCTACTAGAAGAAAACACAGACAAACACTCTAGAGCATTGGTATAGGCAAATGCTTTATGGCTAAAAACCCAAAAGCACAGGCAATAAGACAATAGGCATATCGGACACAAAAAGCCATATGGGACATAAAAAGCTTTTGCACAGAAAAGGAAACAACAAACAGAGTGAAGATACAACGTGTGGAATGGTAGAAAATATTTGCAAGCTATTTGTCTCACAAGGGACCAATGTTTAGAATGTAGAAGGAGCTCAAACAACTCAACAATTTAAAAAAAATCAGTCCCATTAAAAAGTGGGCAGAGGTTAAGAATAGACATTTCTCCAAAAAGACATAAAAGTAGACAACAGGTAGATTAAAAAATCCTTATAATCACTAATCATCAGGGAAATTCAAGTCAAAACAACAATGAAATATCATCTAACCTGAGCTATAATAGTTCTCATCAAAAAGACAGAAACAAATGCAAATCAAAAATGTGGAGAAAAAAGGAACTCTTATACACTGCTCCTCAGTGTATTATTCCATTTTCACACTGCTGTAAAGATACAATCCAAGACTGGGTAATTTATAAACCAAAAATTTAATTGACTCAGTTCTGCATGGCTAGAGAGGCCTCAGGAAACTTACAATCATGGCAGAATGCAAAGGGGAAACAAGATATGTTTTACATGGTGGCAGGAGAGAGAGAGATAGCAGGGAAAACTGCCACTTTTAAAAACATCAGATCTCATGAGAATTCCCTCACTATCATGAGAACAGCATGGGGAACACCACCCCCATGAGCCAATTAACTCTTATAGGATCTCTTTCTTGAAACATGGTGATTACAATTTGAGATGAGATTTGGGTGGGAACACAGAGCTGAACCATATCATTCCACCCTTGGCCCCTCAGAAATCTCATGTCCCTTTCACCTTTTCCAACCAATCATGCCTTCCCAACAGTCTCCCAAAGTCGTAACTCATTCCAGCATTAACCTAAAAGTCAAGTCCAAAGTCTCATCTCAGACAAGGCAAGTCCCTTCCACCTATGAGCCTGCCTGTAAAATCAAAAGCATGTTAGTTACTTCCAAGATACAATGGAGGCACAGACATTAGGCAAATGTACCCAGAACAGCCTGAGCTGTAACTTGACCACTTTTAGCTACTGCTAGAGCTGGAGTGGTTGGGACACAGGGCATCAAGTCTCGAAGCTGCATAAAGCAGCAGGGCCTTGGGCCTGGCCTATGAAGCCAAGTTTTCCCTCCTAGGCCTCTGGGCCTGTGGTGGAAGGGGCTGCTGTGAAGGACTCTTGACATATCCTGGAGACATTTTCTCCATTTCTTGGCTGTTAACATTCAGCTCCCTGTTACTTATGCAAATTTCTATAGCTGGCTTGGGTTCCTCTTTAGAATACAGGTTTTCTTTTCAACCTCATTATCAAGCTACAGATTTCCCAAACCTTTATGCTCTGCTTTCCTTATTAAACATAAGATCCAATTTCAACCTATGTATTCGTGAACGTATATAACTGAATGCTTTCACAATAAGCCAGGTCACATCTTGAATGTTTTGCTGCTTAGACATTTTTTCCACCAGATACCCTAAATAATCTATCTCAAGTTCAAAGTTCCACAGAGGGCAGGGGCAAAATGCCACTAGTCTCTTTGCTAAAGCACAGCAAGAGAGACCTTTACTCTAGCTCATAAAAAGTTCTTTATCTCCATCTGAGACCATCTCGACCTGGACTTCATTGTCCACATCAGTATCAGCATTTTGGTCAAAGCCATTCAACAAGTCACTAGGATGTTCCAAACTTTCCCCCACCTTCCTGTGTTCTTCTGAGCCCTCTAAACTCTTCCAACCTTTGTCTGTTACCTGGTTCCATAGTCACTTCCACATTTTCAGGTTATTTTTATAGCATTACTCCACATTCAGTTCTAATTCTCTTTATTAGTCCATTTTCACACTGCTCGAAGGACACTAATTGAGATTGGGTAATTTAAAAACAAAAGATGTTTGACTCACAGTTCTGCATGGCTGGAGAGGCCTCAGGAAACTTACAATCATGGCAGAAGGCAAAGGGGAAGCAAAATATGTCTTACATGGTGGCAAGAGAGACAGAGAGAGAACATGCATATGGGAAACAGCCATTTTAAAAATCATCAGATCTCATGAGAATTCCCTATCATGAGAACAACATGGGTAAAACCACTTCCATGATCTAATTATCTTACACCAGAGCCAAACCATATTAGTGGGAATACAAATAAGTACAGCCATTATGGAAAATAGCATGGTGCTTACTCAAAAAACTAAAAACAGAACTATCATGTGATCTAGCAATCTCACTACTGGATATTTATCCAAAGGAAAGAAAATCAATATGTCAAAGGGATACATGTACTCCTATGTTTATTGTAACCCTATTCACAATAGCCAAAATGTAGAATAAACCTAAGTAAGTGTTCGTCAACACATGAATAAAGAAAACGTAGAATATATCCACAATGGAATATCATTTGACCATGAAAAACTATTGAAATCATGTCATTTGCAGCAACATGGATGGAATTAGAGGTTATTATGGTAAGTGAAATAAGTGAGGCACAGAAAGTAATATCACTTCTTATTCCTGTGTAGGAGCTATGGAAAGGTTGGTCTCCTGGAAGTAGAGAGTAGAATTATAGCTCCTGAAAACTTGGAAGGGAGGCTGAGTATAAGAAGGACAGATGAGGAGAAGTTGGTTAATCTGTACAAACATACAGTTAGTTAGAAGAAATAAGTTCTAATATTTAATAGCAGAGTAGAATAACTACAGTTAACAACAATGTATTGTATATTTTACAATAGCTGAAGAGACAATTGAAATGCTCCCAACATAGAGAAATAATAAAAGCTAGAAATAATAAATGCTAGAAGTAATGAATATCGTAAATACACTGACTTGATCATTACAGATGCTATGGGTGTAACAAATGATCAAATGTACGCCATAAATATGTATATACATTATGAATCAATAAAATAAAGGGGACTCCAGAGAACTCTCTAGCCCTCTTTCTGCTATATGAAGATACAACGAGAAGTTGGTTGTCCAAAACCTAGGAGAGGGCTCTCATCAGAACCCATGCTTGCACTTTGATCTCAGACTTTGAACCTCTAGAATTGTGAGAAATAAATTTCTGTTGCTTTAGAAAAAAAAAAATGAATGTATGAATAGGGTTCAATAATAGGTGGGTTGGAAAGTTAATAATATTAACTAGAAATAATTTCATGAAAAAAATAGGTTTCTGAACATATGAAGGATAGTGGGATGGCATAAATTCAGAAAACTATATTTTTAAAATATTTGAAAATTTAGAAACAGAAAAGGTAAATATATATACACACATATACAAACATGTATCATGTATGCACATATACATATACATATGTGTGTGTATGTATGTATATACCAGAGGTGTCAGACTACATGATGATGACTGGTAAATACAATTTTCTAAAAAGATTAAGCACTTTGGAAGGCAACACTAAATTGATAGTATACCCCCAATACATATCTCTACAAATCGAAGGTTATCAAGCTTAAACATTATTTGTCTCAAGGAACATTGAGGTATAATAATTTAAATCATCAAGTATGGACAGGAATGGTCATATCAGGAACCCACATTTCCACTCACTGGCCTGGAGGGAGCCATTACACTCTTTTCAGAGGTTCATAATGTCACTGATTGTGACCAATTATTAGTGAAATCTGATCAGTATAAGGATAAGAAAGAAGTACCTATAAATGATTATATAAAATATAAATATGGAATTACATAAAGACCCAACAATACCTAGAAAAAGATAGTTGAAAAAATAATATGTGAAGTAAATAGAAAAAAAATAAAAAATACAACTACAAAAAGAAATTCTAGCATCAACATAATTCTACAAATCCTGAACTGGGCAGATGCAAAGATTAGTTCAGAAGGACAAAGTAAGTTTATAAAGTGGCAATTTTAGTCTTTATTTCATGAGTGTCAAAGGACAGTATTTTAACTCCTAGCAACACAACACTTTTTAAAGCCTTTCTTCAACATTCTAGTTTTCTTCTAGCCAGTTGCTGCTTGGAAGATTTTCAAAGGGCAAAGGCCCTACAGTATCTTTCAAGCTGGGGCTTAAGATGCATCTCTTACACACAAATCTAGAGATTGATTTATCAGCTTTTGCTACATCTTCATCCTCTCTTATTGAGTCTATAATTTCTTGCCTTGACTCTTCTCTCAGTAGAAGAAAACAGGAGAAAAGAAGAGGGGGTAAAACAGAGGAGGAGAGAAGTGCAGGGGAAACACAGGTTAAATTATCTTGTCATTTTTATAATATTATTTTTATAAAACCATAATTATTTTAATTCAAACTATATTGAAGGCTTACTTTGTGCCACAGAACTGTGCTGAATTTTTTACATGCATTATCTAATTTAATTCTCCCAAAGACCATAAATTCTAAATTATATTACTACAAACATTTTGAGAACAGGAAACTGAAGATTAGGAAGGTTAAAGTAATTTTTTCAAGGTCTCATCACAGGTTGGCAGAAGTAAGACTCAGGCAAATTCTAACCCTTAGAATCACTGTCTAAACCAACATAATCCCTGCCTCCCCTAGGTCATATTCCCACTGAAACTATGAAGGGCAAAGGAGGGGAACTATTGGGAGGAGATTTTGTGGTTTAGGGGGCGTCTTATGAATACCAGGCTAGTATCGTTCCACAGACCATAGAGAATATGTCTCTGAGCTGGAATTCCAATAAAAATTATTTTAGTTCCTAAGTAAAATCTTCCCTTTTTCTTTATACATTATAGCTGCCTCTAAAGAATGCATCAGGGTTCAACAAACTATAACCAATTAAATTAAAACTGAATATCAATACAATTTGGTTATTAAAATCCGTATGAGGCAGTTAGATAAATCTGCGGTCATTTACATCCTAAACTACAAAGGCAAGACAAAAGCTGAACAGGGGTTGGTAGTAAAGCAATAATGAAGACAATCATTTCTATTTTCTCTCTTTCAACTAAAATTATACATATATATATATATATTTCTCTCTTCAAGTATAATTATATATGTGTATACATGTGTATGGATTATATATATATCATATAATACACATCTGCATACATACACACACATATATATGGGCCACACTTACTGGAAAGCTAGAAGAGAATATCTGCTCCTTTTGAGGGTATAGTGCAGAAGAAAGCTCAGATTCGATGGGTATCGACCAGACAGGCTATTGCGACAGCTAAATGCAGCCCTACATGCCCTTCACTGCTAGTTCAAACATCTGTCAACTGGAATGTGGGCTGCCTTTCAGAGCCTACGTCAGACTAGATTGGTGTCGGAGCTTTATTTTCTTTCCAAAATAAGTTAGTTAACCTACAAAAAATTTTGTCAGCCAAAAACCTGTTTTGTTTTGCAAAGCTTTAAAATTGTGCAATATGGTCCTACACATTTTAGTAAAACTATAGTGATCTTTCCAAATGGCTGGCTTGAAAAGAACATGAGAAATGTCTGTAAATATATTTAAATATCCATTAACCTTCTTATTATCTTATTGCTTGGTGTATCTTATACCTAGTCAAATTACTTTTAAGAATGGGATATGTAACAGAGAAACATGCAGAAGAGTGATGAATGCTAATTTCTATGGTTGAGCTATTGCCATAGAAATAGGCTTAGTTGCCTAGTACTTCCATGTTTCCTAATTAACGTCATGACTGATGAGTCTTTACAAAATTAAAAGAACAGTAAAATCTATATATGCTTACATTTTCCTTATACTCTGGAAAAATTCAGTACATATTTTTAAATAATTGAAGAATTTAAGAAATTAGATATTCTAAAAAGTTTCCAATAATAAAAATTGACATTGTTTAATATTTTTATTTCACATATATAGAATTAAAATATCTCCCAATATGAAAAAAAAAAAACAGAAATAATGGATGCTGTGAATAGTTAAAATATTTATGTGTACTTAGATTTCATTTACGGAATAATCTGATATTAACCAGCAATTACCAAGTTATCAATGTTCATGTTTAATGCATATGTTATTTCTGTTTCTGATTCCTATCACATTATACATTTCCTTTGTAAAAGTCTAAATTAGGTGCTTCAAATGTTACACAAAAATTAAAACATAGCTTTTATTTGAAAGAAGCATGAAGAAAACAAAAGCAAACAATTCCAAACTATGTAGAATCACAGAATGTTAGTATGTAAAATTTCCCAGATATACTAATTTTCTCAGCAAAAATCCATCAAAAATGTTTATTTTTTCTTCTGGTAAGAAGTCATTCTTTTGGAATGACTTCTGGACACCTCCATTCAATACTGACCAGGAGAACTTAGAACACAGTCTTTTCTAGGTTACTCTGTCTATTGTGCCAAGCAGGGTTATATTTGTGATAATATTTCACTCCTACCTCAAAACTTGTTTATTAGCACTCTTGGCCTGAGCTACAAGTGCTCCCAATGTTATATGCAATGATGTATATATAAATATAATTACTTTTAAGAGTAATTTACATATGAGCAGTTTATAATGTATACATTTTACTCTAATATATCTATTAGAAGTTAAAGAGTGATTCCGCATTTTTCTTGGAAGATGGTCCATTGATTTCATTTTATTCTAGAACTATCTAGAATCCTAGCAAATTAAGCATCACTGATCTGTATCTTTTTTCTTCCTTTTATATTCTAGTTTTAATAAAACTACTTATATTTTTCTTGCCTTTTATTTTTCCAAAAGCATCCTATGGATAATAATAATGTCTATCTTTGTAATACCTCAAATAGCATTTCATACATTGCCTTGCCTGTAGTAAGTGTATAAAAGTGCTTTTCAATAAATGGATAAATTCAACCACAAAGTTCATTTAAACAATAAAATAAATAGGTATTTGGGAACTCTGAATAACAATCACACTTTGCCATCTAGCTAGAATGTATTACCTCCCAGAGGTACAGTGAACCAAATCTGTCAGCAGCTCAGACCAGGGAGGAATGTGAGTACAGCCTCTGTCCCGTTTCTAAATGAATTTATAGTAACAGTTCCTTGAACACATTTATCTTTCCATTAAATAATTGCAGGCAGGTCCCCTTTGAGATCTGAATGCTAGCAGGCAGGTGGCAGATCCATTCTGGAACTTCTACATCTCAGATTTTGCTCATTTCTGAATTCCCATTTGAGGTACAGTGCATAGCAAAAGGAGCTGCTTAGTCTAATAAATAGAAGTTTATGAATTCTGAATCTTTCATTGACTTAATCTTTTAACTAAAGCAAATAATAAAAAAATTAATCCCTATTGTCTTGTTCCCTCATTTTCTAATTGGAAATTAAAAATGATAATCTGATGATTTTCTTGTTTGAAAAATTACTTTAAAAATCAGATAGTTCCAGGAAAAAAAACCCACAAATGTTGTTCCTTTAGTTAGAAGATATAGATATTAACAGTGATGGGCAAAGGGGTAGATCCTGACCTCGGGATCTCCCTTGCACAGTCAGCACAAGCCTAAATGGGACAGACAATCGCCCATCCCTCTGAGCAAGAAGTGGGGGGTCACACATGGAGAACAGGCTGGTGCTCACTCATTCAGCTGGCAAACTGCATTGAGCACTCTGCCCGGCAAAGAGCAGGTGTGCGGTAGCTGCTAGCTGAACTGAGGGACTGATGAAGAAATGCCCTCAGACCCAGTCGGGAGCCAATTGTCAGAGACAATTCTCCCAGTTACACTGCAGCTGCCATTATGCTTTCTCTGTTGCTGGCTCTTTGTGTTAGTCTGAAACAGAGTTCTTTACCAGCAGCTGCGTGGACTGCACAGACTGCATGAGATAATACATTAAAACAGTTTGCACAATTCCTGGCACACGGTGCATAGGCAGGTGTTGGATGATGATGGTGATGATCACCAGAAGAGCGGTAATCTCTTCAGATGGATACTCTCCAGAACAAGAAACCAGTTTAGAAACTATAATGTTTCAAATCTTCTGTACCCACTGTTAGCCTAAATGGGAGAACAGGCCTCATGCTGTTTTAGACAGCATACCAGGTTCTAGAAGGCGAAAGAGCAAGAAGGATATTACCATATAATAGCCTGATCCCTATACAATGTGGTATGTACATGATGCTACAATTCAATTGAAGTCGGAATGCAAAAAAGAAAAACAATTGAGTACATATGAGTTGCTGACAAATTTGGAATTCAAGAATAAAGATAAGTGGTAAAATATTATAATGTCTTGTATTTAATATAAATGAAGTACTGCTGTTGGACAGATAATTTCACTCCAGCATGTAAACTTGAATAAGTATGACTCTTATTTTTTTCTGGTCTTCAATTTCTTCATCTGTAAAAGAAGGGGATTGAACTAGATGGATTTTAAGGTGTCCTGTGGCTAACATTCATATTACTAGAGAATCCACATTTTATTCTAATTTTATACTGGTTTTATAATATAACCAAAATATTTATTTGTCTGTCTTCTCTCCATATTTATTCTTTACATTCTACAGATGTCTGTCTCTCTTCATAATTCTTTATAATGTTGTGTGCTTGCTTAATAAACTATTGCATCAACATTGCATACAAATTAATAAATAAGGGTAACCAAAAGTCATTATTCTTAGGCCACTGCCTGTGTTCATGTCCTACAAATTACTGCCTGAACCAATAAAACCTGCCAATATTTATATTATGGTTTTTCTCTTTGTTGTTTCACCTTCAATACTGTTAAATGTTTCATGCACATTAAGTCTCAGCCTGGCCTCCTCATTCTCTGAAGAAGAAAACTAGAATTCTTTCTTTCCTACCCAAAGTCATTCTCTAATATTACAGCATTCTACCTTCTTTTGCCTCCTCTTACACAGTGAAAATATGAATCTGCTTATGATTTATGTTTTTGAACCAGAGAAATTTTATTACAAGTTAAATTAAAAAAAAGTTCAGAAATTGCATTGACGGAATACCTTTAAAAATATGTGGATATTTAGTGAGCTAAGATTGCACCACTGCATTCCAGCCTGGGTGACAAAGTAAGACCATCTCTCTCTCTCTCTCTC
>NW_022436946.1:47579593-47581691 GCF_009761245.1 Sapajus apella
TATATATATATATATATATATATATATATATATATATAAAGGTTTTATTTGTCTCTACATGTATAGCAGTGAGTACCCATGAGGGCTGAAAGGAAGAGACAATTTGATGAGTTAGGAAGAATATTCAAACTCAGCAATGCTCTGAAGATGTAGTAAAGGAGACAGCACTGAGTGATGGTGGTTGCTGGGATTCAGATAAGAAATGGTCTGGGACAGAATTAATGCCATGAATAATTAACAAATCTATTTGTTTAGTGTTCCTGTGAATTTGAATAAATGTCTATGTCTCTCCAAACCAGTGCTCTCTGGCTTAAGCTGAAAGCTACCAAAAAATAGTGACCATCAATTAGCTTATTTTGAACAACAACCAGTAAATACAGCCTAAAATGTGGCTGCTACTAGTTTTAACAATAAGAGTTTTCATTGGCCCTTTATGTTTATCTTACACAATTATGGGCTTTCAATCTTTCAGAAACTCTTGTTGGATGCCATTTTCTTTAACGATATTCAGCAAGATTATATACAAATAATACAAGCAGTATTATTTCCCCATATAATTTTAAAGCTTCATGAGGAATGATGTTCAATACATGAAGTTTTAAAGTTACAAAAGGTAAAGCTTCAGAAGATGACTACTTTGCCTTTTTTCCAAGAATACTATGTATTTACTATACATATTTTCTCTATAACTTTTCTTTCTGTCAAATGTATCTTTTAAAGTACCATTCTCCTGCAGAAAGTCCTATTTGTTTCTACTGCCATGCTATCTAAACTCCCTTAAACATTAATACATAAATTCCAAGATGTTTAGGCAATTTTCAAACATCCTGTACAGAAACTCTTCACATTTTAAATATAAATGATTAAAGGACAGCTGTGAAGCAGGTTAGAAAATGCCAACAGGTTTTCAATTAAAAGTTCCATTTAACTAATGTAATTATTCTTACCTAATTAAATTTTTTTCACTAAGATAAGTCCATTGAGATATCTCATTCTGTTTTAAAATACTACATGAAGCTCTTACTAATGTCCATGAACCACGTTGTATTGATGAGATTGTTAATGAACTCTCTAGCAACAATGCACTGGCCTTAATAATTTAGAACCTGTTAAATCTTGCCTGCTTTTTACTTCATTTGGAACTGCTATTGATCTAGAGAACGGTCAATATCAAGGGCAAGTATTCTTTGCACTTCCAGCTGGTCTCCAATACATTCAATTATCTTGATATTTGCAGCTCAAATTAGCTTCTTGCATTTAAAAATTTATATTCATCGATATTGTTTATATTTTTCAATATGATGAATTAAAACAGATTTTTATGGCTTTAACAGACTTTGATTTTTTTCCAAATTTGGAAACTAGATTTATGCAAACCAAAAATGCACTAGAAATTTGGGTTCATGAGTTCAAACGTTCATGTAAATATTAATTCCAAATACCTATAAAAACTGATAACCTAAAAATTAAATTATACCAAAGGCCTACTGTAAGCATGATTTGAAGATGACTTAAAAATTTAGACAGATATTTCTTAAAAAACATAAAACAATACATATGCAAATAAAACATATCAATATGTATCCTTTATGACTTTTTATGCTCTTTTTGTATATTTAGATTTTATCTTGTGCTCATTATTCTATAAAAACTGTAATAGCAACTTCTTGCAAAATTTTGGAAAAGTACAACTTTCAAAGAAAGATTAGGATATTTGGAGTTTTAGCTTTGTAATTTCTTGGTGGCAATGGGAAGTCATGTTATCTTTCTTAGCTTCATTTTCCTCATCTTTAAAATAAGTAAAATAGTAATCTACCTCAGAGTTGTGGTAACAATAAAGTTAATTTATAAAAGCATGGATTATTAAGCTCTTTAAGTATGTCATAACTATAAAACAAATTAACTGAAAACCTCAAGTATGTTAAAAACTGATAATACCCATTTAGATGGGACAGAGGTTTTTGGTTTCATTTTTTAAATAAGGATTGATTTATACACTCATATTCCTCATGTACCTCAGATTCCTAACTTAAAGACCTTCTATCTCTTCACTTTTTTTTTTTTTTTTTTTTTTTTTTTTTTTTTTTTTTTTTTTTTT
>NW_022436946.1:47581791-47624291 GCF_009761245.1 Sapajus apella
TTTTTTTTTTTTTTTTTTTTTTTTTTTTTTTTTTTTTTTTTTTTGAGACAGAGTCTCACTCTGTTGAATAGCCTGGAGTACAGTGGCATGATCTCAGCTCACTGCACCCTCTGCCTCCCGGGTTCAAGCAATTCTCCTGACTCAGTCTCCTGAGTAGCTGGGACTACAGGCACCTGCCACCACAGCCAACTAATTTTTTTTGTATTTTTAGTAGAGAAAGGTTTCACCATGTTAACCAGGATGAATCAATCTCCTGACCTTGTGATCCACCCACCTCGGCCTCCCACAGTACTGGGATTATAGGTGTGAGCCACCGTGCCCAACCTTCTTCATTATTTTAATTAGCATAATGTTTTCCTATTTTGAAAATATATTGCTTTAACTAATTATTATTTTATTGGCATGAGGAAATGCCTCTGCTTGCTCATTCTTAGGTCTCTTGAATATCCTTTCTCCATATGAACATATACTTTCTCACTGTATTCTTTCCTTTGTGAGTGCATTACAGTTTGATTTGGTCATTCAAGAACATTTATGTTATTAGTGTGTCACTCACAACAAATATAATTATTTGCTTGTGCAATAAAACTTGGAAATCAAAGATAATTTAGACCTTTGAGGTACTTAGAGTAGGTGAGTGGGACAAACAAGTAAACCAAAATTTTAAGACAATGCCATATGCAAGGTAATAGAAGGGTATTTAATTTCATCTGGAGTAGTTCCTATCAATGTTAGAAAGTGTCTTTGTTTCAAAGATTTTTCAATCAACATCAATAGCTTCAAAAAGAAAAAAGAAAAGGGGTGGAAAAAAAGCTAAAGAATCAAAAGTTGAGAGGAATGGTGGCATTAGGGAAAAGGTCAAACCAGAAGTTTCACTAGTTATTTTCAAGATTCTTCATTTTCTGAGATTCCTAACATCTGCTTTCAGGCTATTAAAATATACTTTTCCTTTTAGAGGATAAATATTAAAGGATTTATTTAAGTTCATTGTTATTTCACCTTAGAAATGATTCATGTGAAAGACTCAAACATGGAACCCAGAAGACCAGGAGTATGATCCTGGTAACTCAGTAGCATCTTCGGTGGGAACTGTTGTTTTGCCTTCTCAACATCTCTTCTTATTGCAGCAGAATCCTCTTCCACTTCAGTCCATTTCCTGCTTTCATCTCCTAACTCCAGGTATAAACATATATTTCAGGTTTTGTCACAGCTATTGCTTCAGGTGTGTCCCAGTGAAACAAACTCGGCTCATTGGTTAAACCAGGCTTTTGGAGGAAGCCATTAGGAAACAGGTACTTTCTTCCTCATGGGATCCCAGACTGGTGGATTATAAACCTTGATGCCACCTTTACATCTCTGAGAATGAAGCCAGTAGAGATAAAAGACAAAGTGGGAGAAGAGGAACTGGTTGATAAGGACTTTCTTTGTGCACTTGGATCCAGCTGTATTTGAAGACAAATTATCCTGTACTTTAAAAGAAAGATAACTAATATGCTTATTTTTGCTATTAACTATTTTTAATAAAATTTTGGACAGCTGAAAGTAAAAGAATCACATAATACAGGCTTAGAGTTTGGTTTCTTCAAGGCAAAGTGAGATCATTACTTTCATCTCCATATAGAGTTGGAACACACATTTAAGGAAAATGAGAAGATGTGTGTAAAATCAAACCATAAATAATTATACATTTGAAAGAACTAGAGAAGATAATAGTTATATAAAATATATTTCTTTAATATATAATTATCTTCTAATTACTAAGGCATATTTTTGGAGAAAAACATTCAACTTAGTAGGAAAATTTTAGATAATCACTAAGCTAATCCTATAGTTTTGTAAAGGCATAAAATGGAACACATTTGAGTTGGCACAGGAGAACACACTATACCTGCCAAAAATACATGGATCTGAATTTTGTTTGAATCAACACTACTCTTCCTATTGTGATTATGCAGGTTCAGGGATAATCAGAATGTGTACTGAAGCAAAGAACTTTAATGGTACACTGCTGTGAACACTAATAAGAAAGAAATCATAGAGGACTCCAGAAACAAATGCAAACTAATACTCTACAATGCCCTTTTAGCCAGTAGGTTAATAGACTGACATCAAAATTGGAAATGACCGATGAAGTTGTATCAGTTAACTCTTGACATTTATACTTCTGAGTTTTATACTTGATGAAACACATTATACATCACCAACCAGGACATAAAAGACTTTCGTTACAACAATTTTTGCACTGAATCGTTTGTCATTTAGGAAATTAATTCAAAGCAGACAAAGAGCAGTAGGTGAGGGTGATGCCACTTTACTCAGGAGAAATAATAGTTTGATAACCTTCATCTGCTTGATCTGATGACTGAATAGCTGCAGCCCAGGCAAGACAGGATAGTGATGTGTGGGCAGGGACTCGGAGGAAAACCAGAATAAACAGCAACTCCACAGATAAATAAGAAACAAGGGGATGTTAGAAATGTTTTTAAAAGCGTAAGAATCATTGTTAGAAAAACAAAAGGAGGTTTCCAAAAAAACAAGGCAGTAACAATAGACTTGTGAAAGGTGTCAAAATCAAAAAAGTCACTAATCTTAAAAAATGAACAAACAAACAAAAAGACCTGACAAATAGAACGAGGGACAGCCTTAAAGGGAAGATTATCATTCTTGTATGCCTGATAACTAAAAAATACAACAAAAACCACGATCTTGTACAAAGGCCATCAGAACTTTACACAAAATATATTTCGACAAGGGCATCTGCCCAGCAACTGCCTGTCTAAACTCGGATTGGCGACACCCTAGTTATTGATGTTTATAGCCAAAAATAATTATTTCACAAGAATTATATAATCCTTCTGCTTTTTCTCTTTGAAAACCTCTGTCTTCCTTTACCTCCCTAACTATGCACTTTAGGAGGCCAAGGTGGGTGGTTCACTTGAGCACAGGAGTTTTAGACGAGCCTGGGCAACATGGTGAAACCCCATCTCTACTAAAAATACCAAAATTAGCCAGGCATGGTGGCGCATGCCTGTGGTCCCAACTACTTGGTAGGCTGTGGTGTGAGGATCACCTGAACCTGAGGGATGGAGGTTACAGTGAGATGAAATTGCACCACTGCACTCCAGCCTCAGTAATAAAGCCAGACCCTGTCTCAAAAAAATAAAAATAAAATAATTATCTAGAGCTATGTTTATTACATAGGATGGATGTTAAAATTTCCACATTCATATTACAAAATAATATATTCCTATTATAATGCATTGTAATAGACATCTAATGCATCTAATAAAACATTTCAGATCCCAACGCCCATGCTCCTGACTTCCTCAGAAGTTATTAATTATTCTCAACAATGTCGTCCATATAGACACATTCAAACACATACAGTGTTTATTTTTATTATTTTAATCAAAAGTAAAATATAATGTGATTTGCTTTAAGAAAACTTAAGAATATATTTTTCTGAGTTAGTATTAATAGATATACCTCATTATTTCAACATATAAATGTATTTCAATTATGCATATTCTTAAAATGCATATTATTTAGGTGTGAAACAAAATATAGCTTATGACTTCATATTAAGTTAAAAACATATTATCCACCTATCTTCATAAATACATAAAGAGAGAAAAAGAGATCATAATAAATCCAAAATGTTTATAATGGCAATGGGATTACAGAAAAGTTTACCTTTCTTCTTTATATTTCTACATTCTGTGAGATGAATACCCTCTTAAGGAGAAAAAAAAAGTTGAAGTAATTACTCTTTGGAGGAAATAAAGTAAAATTTTACTCATGATATGTAAGAATTATGAAAGTATTGTGCTGATAAACTATAGAATTAATGGACCAAAAGAAAATTAAAATTTCAATGAAAAGTAGCAGTTATTACTTCTGAATTCTAGATAGTATTCAGTGTTTACCTGAGTTATTTCTAATTTCTCAGTTTACAAATTTCCCCTCTTTTCATATGTAAACTCAGCCAGAAGTAGGAGTTAGGCACCAAGATTACGAGATACATAAAAAGAATTGCCTAAAAGCCACATCAGACTAAAGACAACCCCTGTGGACACCTACAAACAACCAGCTATGCCATCATATCTGCTGTGTCAGGAGACATTCACAATTATTTTCCAAAAATGAACACCAGAGGGAATTAGTGGTTAATCAAGTAGTATCATAAAGCTTTTTCACAAACATTGTTCTGTTAATTAAAATCGTATCTATTTCCTGCAAGTGAAGGCCCAAACCTAAATAAAATTACAGCAGCACTTGCTAAGAATGGGGCTTATTTGGAAGAGGACTAATACACTTTCTTTCTGTCTTGAGCAGAGTTGTGGGTATGACACTCAACTCCAGAGAACAAAACTCCCAGAAGGTAGTTGGCCACAAAGACATGCTGTAGTAACCTAGAACACAGTTTGACAATGACCTGTCATGACTAGATGTTTTAAACTAAAATAGTTGTTTCATGTTTTACACCCAACTTTATCATAAAAAAAGAATTTGAGGTAAGTTTAGAAGATATTATTATACCAACTGAATGCTATAGAACTTTAAGATGTGCTCATTTATACCAAGCATTACTTTAGTGCTTAAATATTTCAGGAACTGTTCAGGATATCATTTTGATATCATTAATTATTAAATCTTCAAGCACAAGATTTATTCAAAAATTGAGGTAATGATTAGAAACATACACTTAAGAATACAGCTACTTCACTTTAAAAAAGACTTCTAGTAAATATTAAGATTTATTTTTTTCAGGTGGCTCAAAAAGCAAACTGAACACAAGTCCAAACACACTGAGTAGTTATTATAAGTGGAATAAGTGCATACAATATATCAGGCAAATATGTTTCAACGATGCCAGATTTTGTTCATCATTTTCTTAAAATAATTTATTCATATTAAAAAATATTTTAGCTTGATGTTTGGATTCTTATTCTAATCAATGTATCTTGCAAAACATAAGTAGTTTAACATGCTTTAATCAAGAACTGTTTAAATATCAATGATATTAAACTAATATGCAACATTTTTGAAATTTAGGCTTTGTGGTACAAAAAAAATAAAGGATTTTACAAAAATGACTCATAGCATTTTGGGAGAAATTAAGTTTAAGTAGATGTATAAGAAAATCCAAATTTGCTATCTGCCATGTTTCTAATTTCTAAATGAAGAGTAGTTTTAATCACATGCATGCAGATTAAACCCTACTTTAAAAGAGTGCCTTTTATTTACACAGAATTTCAAGAATACAGATTATAAGATTAATTTCTGCTTCATGAAGAGGGAGAGACAGGGATTGGTTTCATAAGAAAACACTCCCTGAAGAAAAAAAATATCTTGACTGTTTTCATGTGACTTCTCCAGGGAGCATAACAGGTATCTGTTTCTGGGTTAGGCAGATTAATTTTGGGACTAACACAAGTAGCTTTTGCAAAAGAGAAAATAAATTCAGTCTCCAAAGCTGAAATGCAATCTGAAATTATTGAACCATTACACTATAAATAAAACAATATGATATGTTCAATAGCCATTACCATTGTCATTTATATGTTATTACATTAACATATACCTAATGTCATCTAGATTCAGAAGGAATTCAGAGTGAAACACCCAAAAACAGAACACATGCATTCAGTACTCAGCCACCCTATGCTAGGTACTAAGCTAATGCTAGAGGCATAAATAAAAGCAAGACATATGTAGCGCCTGCCTTTTTGGACTTCATGCCCAGTAAAATGTAGCCAATTGAAGATGTCGTACAAATTAAGGTTAATAAATGCTAAAACTGAAATGAGGAACAGGGTGCTATAGAATGCACATACAAAAAACACTGAAATTAATTTGGGGGACTCAGAGAAGGCTTTCAGGAGAAGTGATGTTGACACTAAAGAAGTGTAAGAGTTAGGTGGAGAAGAAGAAAGATGTGACATCTCAGAAACAAGAGAGAACAAGACAGTGTTAAGAAGCTGAAAAATGTTCC
This sequence comes from Sapajus apella, assembly GCF_009761245.1. Lineage (NCBI taxonomy): Eukaryota > Metazoa > Chordata > Mammalia > Primates > Cebidae > Sapajus > Sapajus apella. Next base: position 47,587,787 of record NW_022436946.1, read on the forward strand.
TTATAGATGAAGCACCAATAAAAGTGTGGATTTGCAGTGATAATGGATAAGGTTGGAGAAAGTAATAAATAATAATTAAAGAAAAATGAAGGTTTCGTCAGCTATGCCTAGGAATGTAGATTTTATCTGTAGGATGAGGGGAATTCATTAAAGTGTTTTCAGAGGACAGACAAGATCAGACTTACTTTTAGGAAAGAACACTTCCTGAGTGGGGCAAAAGACAGGCACATTAATATAAAACTAGAGGCAGGAGATCCTTCAGGTGACTCGTTAAAAATAATCCTAGTGACTTTAGCCTGGGTAACAGGGTGAGACCTCATCTCTGAAATAATAATAATGACGATGAAGAGAGGGGATGCCACAACAACTTCCAGATTGTTTAGTGTTTGGGCCAAAGGGAAGACGGTCATAATATTCACTGAGATAAATTAATGCAGATAACTGCTTTTAAAAATACACTTTCACATATTTCTTCATTCTCTCACCTTGCTTTTCTTCAGAGCACTTATCACTTTCTGATCACACACACACACACACACACACAGAGTTATCTTTTCCCTCCTCTAAAACATAATCTCCATGTGTATAGAGACTTTATTTGACTGCTGTATCCCCAGTAATCAAGAGGTTTCAGGTGGGAAGATGACATTGTGTCTCCAAATTGCAAGTGGAGGTATCTGGTAGATGGGCTAGGTACATGAGTTCATGGCTCAAAGGACAGGTGTGGGCCTGGGTAATAAATCTGGAAATCATAAACTTAGGAGAAGCATTGGAACAACAAGATCAAATGACACTCAGGAATAAAGGTAAATTGAGAGAAGACAGCTCTGAGATTCACCAACATATAAGTGATGAAGGAAGAACATGAAAGAAAGAGACAGTGAATACAGAGAAACAGGAGATATTGGTGTCAGGGAAGCCAAAGTAAAGGATTTAAAACCTCGTTTAAGTTTCTGATCTTGGGTTCACCTTCCTTAAAGACAAATGTTTATCTCTCTTGCTGTCAAATCAGATAATACATTCAAGTTGTTTTTGTTCTTAGACTTAATTGTGCAAATACTGATTCTATTTAAATACTGGAAGCTAACAAAGCTGGTTTCATAATTTGCAGGGCCCAGTACAAAATAAAAATGCATGAGCTCTTTTCCAAATAATATTAAGAATTAAATAAAATCCCATGTGATTATATAGATCACACAGCCATGAGACTATCCTGAAAACAATCTAAATTTTTTAAATTTCAACCAAGCTTAGATGAATTAATAGGAATATGCTGTTTCTCATAAAAGATTCGCACTATTTCATCTGGCCAAATTTCTTAAACCTTGAGAGAACACAGAAAAAGAATTTCCCCTGGTTACTTAGTTAATGGCATGAGATGAATTCAAATGGGGATTGATCTGAGAAAAAAAATCACAGATGATTTTGATTGGTTAATAAATTGAATAAGATGCTAACTTCCATATAGTAAGGAAAATTAGATGAGAAATGTGTATCTTCTGGGAGACACAAACATTCATAACGCAAATAGCTAGTTATTTTATGTTGTTTAATCAGATATCGGCAGCTAACAAAGAGTGACTAAATAAGACCTATGTGCCATTTCTAGAAACCTCACATTCAGAGTGGTTTTCAGGAATGAATGAATTTGGACAATTACGTGACCCAGAGCTTTAGTAACCAGGAAATTACTCAGCTGTTAAAAATAAATCCTCCTACTCCAATGTTCTTGCCATACTGTCATCAAATCAAAGCAGTAGGGACAGCCACTTTGATTTTCTGCCAAGACCCTCAATCTGTACATTGTCCTTTTGTCATTTCTTATGCCTCTGGAGGATGGCCTTTATGTTCTTTGAAACGTTATTTCATTTGTGCATAAGCGTCTCCAAGGAACACCCAGCATGATTTGTCCTGGCACTGTGGCCTCTTGTAGACAGCCCTGGAATCTATACCTGCTGCTCAGACTATCTTGGCTGACTCTAGGAGATACACAGTCAAAAGCTAGCTCTTAAGTCTGATGATTCAGTCATAAAGAAGTTTCTCAGCAAAACAAATACATGAAAAAAATGTATAGAAAACATCACACTTTGATGGTCACTTTAGTTTGCTGCTAGATTAACCCCATGGGTATCTGAAACTGGCCTGCCTAACATATGTACTGTTTAGCTGAATATTAACTGGACAAGAAAGCTGTAATTAGCAGTTTGAATTAGAAAAAAAAAAAAAATCCTTCATATCCTGTCAAGGCACGTACCTAATGACACTATTTTAGACAGAGTCATTTATCAAACTAAACCAGACAAATGTTGGTCTCGTCACCCTGAATACCTAGATTCAAACGCAAATAAGAAGTTAAGTCATTCACTCTCATTCAGAAGTAATTAGGAAGGACCTAATTTTAAAAAGAAAGAAAGAAAAAAGAAAGAAATTGGGGCCGGATGGTGGCTCATACCTGTAATCCTAGCACTTTGGGAGACTCAGGCAGGATTGTCTGAAACCAACCTAAGCAGAATACCAAGACCCTGACTTTAAAAAAATAAAAATAAAAATAATTAGCCAAGTTTGGTGGCACCCACCTGTAGTCCCAGCTACTTGAGAGGCTGAGATGAGAGGATGATTTGAGCACAGGAGTTTGAAGCTGCAATGAGCTATCATAGCACCACTGCACTCTAGCCTGGGCAACAGAGCAACAACACCCTGTCTGAGAAAGGGAAGGGAAGGGAAAACAGAAAAGAGGGAAAGGGGAAGAGGAAAGGGAGAAGGGGGCATTATTGTAAAATGTGATTAGGTAAAACCTTTGCATCGGGTTTTCTTAAAAATATAACCTTGAAATATCATAAACAGAAAAGCTTACAGACTGAGTTTGAAGAAGAAAGGCAAAATACCTTAAGGTCCTACTCTAGTTAATAATTGTGTAAAATACAGATTTGTGGCTTCAGTGTGGAGTTATAATGTGGGAAAACTGTAAAAACATAGCCAACAGAGATAGCATGTGTGCTATTAAGAGCTCTGGAGAAATGAAGGGGTGGGGCCACAATTGCAAAATATTGTTTCCCCTACTGATTTCCTAATGAGTCAGTTATATTTGTCTTTAGGGGAACCTGTATTAGCCTAAAATAGCTGCTTGTGGGGGGAAAAAAAGAAGAAATGGCAGATGAAATCATTAGTCACACAGACTTAAGTTCTCTTGCTTCCCTTCATTTTCCTGTATTAGTGCTCAGCACCGGACACACCACAAAGGCTACGCAACAATTCGTATTGTTTCCATTTGTAGCCATAGAATTCAATGACAGTGGCCCTAGAGACTATTTCTGTGTACAGGTATGCTTGAAAAGACTAATGTGTGACCCATCTGTCCTCTTCTCCCTGAATGCTAAGATCTGTCTATTTGGAGTCAAAAGAGAACACTCCATATTTGAGTTTTTTGGGTCACTTAGCTGTCTTTGAACAATTTCGTTCAGATTCATTTCTGAAGTATCACTGAGACTTCATGTCATGTCCATCAAGTAAAAGCTGACATTTCATTCTTATTACTATTTAACATGTATTAATTATCTCATGTGAGACAGACAACACACAGCTGTCAAAGTCAAGAGGTGAAAAATTAATTTTGTATGGCAATGTTAACTTTTCATAGATTGTACTTGCTAAGCAAAAATCTCAATATAAAACAGTACATAGCTTAAGAGTCTTATTTTTTGTTAACTTTGAGGTTATATGTGTGTGTGTGTGTGTGTGTGTGTGTGTGTGTGTGTATTAATTCTATAATCTCACCTGCATTTAATTATCACTGAATTCATATTTAGGTAGTTTATAAAAACTTACACAAGTATTTCATCACTCAACAATGTTAAACATTTTTACATATACATATTTTTGTTTAAAAAACAAAGTGCCGCATTTATCTAGCTAATGATTACTAAAAGACAAATCTTTTTTATTTTTTAAAATCTTATTTTAAAACAACAAATTATTATTGAAATTATCCATGGATTTTTAATAATTACAAATAAAATTATGACCATAATAAAATTCTTTATATCCTTAAAAACTAATATTAAATGTTGGCTGCTTAATACATAACAAAGGGTTTCATGGTTTTTTATGACTTGAACTCAAATGACCATTGCTGAATCTGTTCTGCACTTAACAGTCATATGTCCTCTGGTAAACAATTAACTCTCCAAACCCCATTTTTCTCAGGTATAAAATAGGTGCAATAATACCTGCCCTACTTACTACACTAGGATATAATGAAGCTCCATGGATACAATGTGTATGTAAACACAGTTAAATCTCTACACACTGAATAGTTGCTGCTGTTTTGTTATGCAAATAAAGAGACATCTAGCTTTGGGGAAGCCTCCTTCTTTAATCAGAAAATTGTTGTACTACACCTACAAAGAAAGGGAAAAAAATTGCAATTATAGGTCTTACAGTTGAGAAAAATTTACAAATGTAACTCATTATACTTTCACTAGCATGTTCAAACTGTTTAATGCTTCTTTATATAATTTAAAAGATAGGGAAAAATAAAATAAGTTTTAAAATAAAATAAAATATTGCCCATTTCAGGTAAAACTCCAATGAAATCGATCATTATAGATGCAGAGAATATGCCCAAGAATTTTTTAATATGCTACTTGATATGCAAAAATGAAACTCTCTGAGACAGCATGTTGTCAAGCATCATTTAGTTTGGGAGGACTTTAAATGAATATTACAAAAAGAAGATTGGTCCATTTTCCCTGAATGCAAAATACTTTCATTTACAGTTTAAAATATTTTAGCCATAATGTCGATAAGATTTTAGTAGTGTTACTCTTTTGAAATTAAACAAATAAAGTTAAACAAAAGCTTTTAATTGTTTCACATTTATTTATTTTGTCTCTAAAAAGCTTTCCTATGTAAGACAATTATTTCCAAAGAATGAATTAAGAATAAATAGCTTTTCAAAAAAAGAATGATTCCTCCAGTTTATCAGGTAATAAAATCTATTACCCCTGAAATCATTTCACTTAATTCTCACTTGCTCTTATATCCCATACTCTATTCTGCTGAGTGAAATTTAATAAATCTCTCAGTTCAGGATTAAATTTTACTGTTTTATGAACTGTTAAATTGCATTGTATTCTTATTAAAACTGGTGTTCTTTCACTCCTAGACATATTCTCAACTCTACCCTGGAGCACAATTACACAAGCAGCAGAGATTTTGCTTTCACCATTGGAGTATCTTCCAACAGGGAGCAATAGATGAACATCGGCAAGTCATTTAACTATAAACAATGTGCACTTAATAATCCACATATGCTTTGAATTACATAAACTATATTTTAAGGAAGATAATGTATCAAATGAATAATAATCCCCACATCATAAGTTCTGGCTTAGTTAAAGCAAGGTTAAGTACTGAAATACACTCAAAGAAACATATTAAAATGCTTTAACTCATCATTTATACACTATATATGCAACTTATTTTTAATTTTAATTTTAATTAATTTATTTATTTTTAGGCAGGGTCTCATTCTGTTGCCTAGGCTAGAGTGCAGTGGCAGAATCTTAGCTCACTGAACCTCCCCATCCCAGGCTCAAGCAATCTTCCCACCTCAGTCTCCCAAGTAGCCAGGACTACAGGTGCCCACCACCATACCAGGCTAGTATTTTTTGTAAAGATGGTGTTTCACCATGTTGTCCATGCTGATCGCAAACTCCTGGACTCGAGCAATCTTCCCGCCTTAGCCTACCAAAGTGCTTGTGCCACTGCACCCAGCCATGGTTATTTCTTAAAGCCAAAAATAAATCTAACGTTTATAATTCAGATGCCAATTCTAACCGGAAAAGATTACTGAAGTAGATGGACTGACGTAAGTAAAAGACAAAACGTTAGAGAAAATGCTTTTTTAAAAGAGATCAAGAAAATGTTCTTTTCCATTTGCAGACCACTAGAGTAGACTTTTCAAACTGTATGTGGGAGGATCTCAATTCCATTAACTCAGGATCTCCAGAACCCATGCCTGGCTCTATGAAAGAGAGGCCTTAGTAACTTAGATTGTGAAATTACTCAGCTAGGAACCCTGACTTTATTGTTTGAATCTGGACTCTGTGTCCTTAGGTGAATTGCTCATCCCATCTGAACCTCAGTATACCAATCTACGAAATAGAATAGTAATTTATTTACTTCATTTGGATGAGAAAATAAGTTAAATTTATTCTCACTGTTAAATTTTAAATGAAATAATGCATGCAGAGTGCTTCACTAGACTAAACATTCAGGAAACATAGTTATTATCACTATGTATAAGTGTCCAATTTTTGGTTATATTTTAATAATTGAACATATTCATTTTTCTTCCTTACTACATTGTATGTTCCATGAAGACCTGAACTTTCAAATTTCTTCCACTACACATTAGGTACTATATAAATTTTAATTGGTTTATTTGTAAAATTATTGCCTAAACCTCAATCCTCATGTTTAAAAATATATTCTTTTGATAGAAAATGTAACAAATGGCTCTAATATTTATCAATTCAAAGGCCACAAAGCACAATAATCCAACAGTATAATATCAATGACAGGGCAAATGTTTTCTTTTCTCATTTATGCTAACCATGTATGTGTCATCAGCTATTTAAAGCAGCATTTTTCTGGAATGTGAATCTCAGCCACTAGAGTTTTTAGCAAGTAATTACTTACAAGTTTTAGAAGGTCACTTTTCAAAATTAAATGCATATCTAATAAGATGTCTTTGCTTTTGAGAATATCCATTTGATTCAGAGATTGTGAAAACTAATTCTTAGTGAGTACAATGGCAAAAAAAAATGCCAACTTTTTATCAGACTTCATGAAAATTGAGCAAATTCATAAATATTGACTGGCAGACAAGGCAACTCTATTTTAAACTAATACACTAAAGCCTACTCTTTATTGTAGTACTCTTGTATTTGCAGTTAACTCAAGACTAAAAAAAAGACTTGCTTTTCATTTCAAATGGTCATTTGAAAAAATTATTTTCAGAAAGAGCTTGAATGTTGATTTTTATACCAAGCCCTTATAAACTTGTCCTTTGTGAAGAGTTTGTGGCAACCTTCAAGATGACATTTAGTAGAACAGCCTCTGAGATTCATGCTTGGGATGAAGGCTTTGGTTAGGAGAAAAGTTATCTTTTAAACAGTGTTGGAATAAAATGTTTAAATGTTATAAATGTAACCATTTATAAACGTAGATTATTGCAGGAATAGGAAACTTAATTTCCTAACTCATATTTTCCAGATTCTGTTTAGGACAGTGGAGGGAAGACCATGCATTAAACTTTGTTCTCTCTTGGTTCTTATTGCTCCCTTTTGTTCTTGAGTGTGTTTGGTCTTGACTCTAATTTGTTTTCTAAATATCCCTGTGCCTCCCTCAGTTTAATTAATTTTCTAACTACTCCCTTAGGGAAACTTACCTCTTTTGCTTGTCTTGTCTGAAACTGTTTAGCAGCAGCACTAACAAGGAATGGCATCATGTTGGCCTCAGATGTTATTGAAAAACACAAAACCTGGAGGGAGGGAGTTTTACACCACCTATAAAAGTCCTCTAGTATAAAACATTCCTAATGAAGTGCCCACATGCCTACTCTTAACAGAAAGTATTCCTTATAAACATTTTCCCCCAGGAGTTAAAGTCTTGGCATTCAACAACCAATTGAAAAAACACAATTTCCATTATAATAATATTTCATAAAATTGGTTTCCTAGGAAGAAATGTACTATATAAATCAGTTTTCTCAATAGACTAGACACACATCTATAAGAGAACAATATATTTCATAATATTTTGTTACCACATTGTCATATTTTATTGTTACTATAGTGCTGCATCTGATACTGTTCTGTTCCAAATGACAAAAACTTGTCATACCCACTTAGTAGATACACTTTTAAATTAGTTTTTTATTAGTGTGTAGTCTGAATTCTCATATATCTGACAAGCTAAGGCAGATAACACGCTAGTTTATCTGGAAGATGGAACTCATTTTCTCCCATTATATCTCAATGAGGAAAAATCTTCTTGAAAACTCTCTGGAGTCTAGACTAGGTAGAAGAGATTTTGAACTCATATAATATGGCTAGAAGTGATTTTAGAAATGATTTATGCTAATCCCGTCATAAGGAACAGTGAGTTTAGGTGACTTATTTTCATATATTTTCTTCTTGTTCCTTGCTTTCAGGACCAACCTGCCAGTGTCAACCATTAGGTACACTTCAAGCAGAGTTAATTTTAAACGCCTTCAAGAGTGCCTCATTGCTGAAAGGATAAAGTCCATATGCTCCCGTATGGTTTATGAGGCCCTTCATATGAAGTCTAGCCTCTTTTCATCTGTCTCTGTTTACATTCTGCTATCCCTTAGCCCTTTGATTTCCATGATCCATCCATACTGAATAACATTTCATTTCCTCACAGGAGCTAGGTTTTCTTACCTCTGAGTCATTGCACATATCATTCCTGCTATCTGGATCATTCATCCCTTGTCCCCATGGTCCAGTTCCTAGTTAGCATAGGCTGCACCACCCTGATCACCCAGGATGTGGGTGAGGAGCTCAGGTTTGTGCTCACCTAGAGCCCTGTCCCTTATAGCTCTCATCACATTTTATGGATACTAATTGTACATGTGTCTATTTCCCTCAGGAGAATGAAAGTTCTGTGAGGAAAAGGATTAAAGCTCTTTCGGTTACCTTTACACTATGATTGGGTAACATAGGTCTGCTGTAATGTAAACACTTACAAAATGTTAAGCAGATAATTGAAATACCTCAGATCAGAGAGCTATGTATGTTAGAAAAGCTGAACTAGAACCCAGACCCCATATTCTAATCCATTTTACCATCTCCTACAAAGTAATCGTTTTGTTTCCCTAAGTAAATTTGAGATAGAACAATCTAATTACACACAAACATATCTTAGGCACATATTACCTTTCAAAAGAGATTTACTTTGATACAAATTAAGGTACCTTCTGGGATAAGTTTGTGTTTAACATTTGTAAATACTAATTACATCATATGAATACTTTTACAACTAGGTCTTAAATTCTGAAAATACATAATAAAATAAGATAAATCAATCACTTTACCAACATAAATCTTATATCATTAATACTATATACTTACAGGAGAAGAAGTAATCTAAGAAATATTGTGAAATTTCTTCTCCAGCAACTATTAATTAGATATTTCTTTCTATTTTTATTTAAGAAAGGTAATTTATTTTTGTACTTCATTCCATAGCTAAATTTATATAAATTACAATATTTGATAGCTTCAATTTATTAATTCAAAACATTAATTAAAAGTTTAAAATGTAATATGTAGAACATTCTTAAAAATTAATATAATTTTAATTAACAAAATTATTGCATCCAGTAGCTTGACTATATTTCAATTGATTTTATTTGTACTATTTTGTACTATTATTTTAATATATTCTATGCTATTAATATTTTATATTACTCTACACAGTAAAAAACCCCAGCAACACCTTATTAATATGTCAGAAAACTATCAATTATCATGCAGCAGAACCATAAACCACAAATTTTCACTAATTTTCTGTTCCTTTTGTTTCTCTTTCTTTGCCACATTAACATTAATATAAAACTTAACTGGTTGGTAATTATTAATGCTCAAAGAGTCCTTTAAAAGTAAATCCATAGAAATAAAACAAGAGTTCTTAAGTATATCTGGCAACAATTAGTTACCTTTCAGGGACTGTATTCATAATTGTGCATCTAATTCATTTTCCCCAAAAGACTTTATCTTCTCCATAACTTATAATGCATCAGGTTATATTGTGAATTTAAATTCTAGATCTTAAGAAAGAATAAAATGATTTCTCTCTTTAAAATCACCTTTCTTCTTAGGAAATCTTGCTATATTCATAGGAATGTTGCAACAAAAGTGTTTTGGAAGTTAGACATGGTGGTAGTCTTGTTATTTTCTATCTTGATTTAAAATGTTCAGTTTTACAATATTGCAGACCAACAATTCAAAATTTACCTTCTAATAAAAGTTATTGTGTCAGTTTGTATCATATGTCTAACAGTATTTTATCTTACAGAGATTTGTGGAAATAAATCCAAAGTATTTTCAGGATAATATTTTAAAACTACTTAGCTTTGTACAAAACTTTGAATTTATAGTGTACTCTTACATCCACAATATTTTTGGTCATATTTATTACTGTTGCAACACGTTAGTGTTAGTATTGGTATTCTGAGACTCTTATGTTTGTTTTTGAAATAATGCAAATGACTAGGTAATATTCTTATTCTACCACTGCTGTTTCATTGAAAACCCTGACAGTGAAAACTTAGGTTTTCAGTGATAACAGAAGTGATAGAATGAGAATATCATCTAGTCATTTGCATTATTTCAAAAATCTTGTAGTTCTAATGAGAATTCATGGACACAGGGAGGGGAACATCACATACTGAGGCCTGTTGGGGGGTGGGGGCCTAGGGGAGTGATAACATTAGGAGAAATACCTAATATAGATATGGGTTGATGGATGCAGCATATCACCATTGCACGTGTATACCTCTGTAACAAACCTGAATGTTCTGCATATGTACCCCAGAACTTAAAGCATAATTTTTTTAAAAAAAGAACTTACTCATGCAACCAAATACCACCGTACTGTACCCTAAGAACCTACAGAAAAATAAAAAATGATTAAAAAAACTTGTAGTTCTAAATTTGAATTGGAATTATCAAAATAAACTCTTAATGGCTTTCATAATTTAAAATGAAATGTAATGAAATATTTTCCAGCTTTGTCTACAGAAAAGCCTATCAATTGTGACTAACTCAATGGCAATGAGTACCACAGTCCCTATATTACAGTTTTGATGTAACAATTCCCACCAAAAGAAACCAAGCTACTTTGATAAATTGCTGATTTTAGGGTTGGGGCAAAAATAGATACAAGATAAATCTGGAAAATTGTGTTAATACACTGAACAAAGGACACTATCAATTAGAAATAGGTCAGAGTCAAAATTATTCTGAGGCACTCTTGAAGAGATACACAATGACCAAAATAAAATATTAAACATCAAAAAGAAAAATTATAGAAATGGATTGAAGCACAATAAATATATTTAAATATAGTTTGTAATACAAAAATAAACTTATAAGATATTGTAAGATGATAAACCATTTTATCATTTTGAAAAGTAGTAAATAAAAAAAAATAAGCATTTATTGTTTTCTTTCCAACATGAAATTGTATGAATGGGAAACCAAATTGTAGATAGGGAAAGTTTTTCTTTTAGAAATATTCCAGCTAATAAGTGAGGTAAAAGTGAAAGAAATACAATCTCTTCATTTACCCCCTAATGAATTAATGGATCTAAACATTGATCATCACTGGTTCTTAACATCACAAGATACACAAACATAAATAACCTTCTGATGGAAGACAATATCACCTATGAAGTAATTTTGCACAAGAAAAAACAAAAATATCCAATATAAGCGTGATTAAATCTCTAGAACCAACCACCAATTTACAGAAAATATAGAGGGCAGATGAACATATTAAAGCTTTTCATGGGGATGCAATCAGCGAAATCCAGATGGCAAAATAATGTCAACCTATTGTAATGATAGACTTTATTTGAATCGCAAATCTAAAAACCCTAGGGTAAAAAGGAAAAAATGAAATTTGTAAGGCAATTGGAAATTAGAACATTGTATATTTGATGAGGTTAAAAACTTACTAGTTAATTTTAGGTTGTATACTGGTATATATATATATATGTTTTTAACCATATATTGGTTATATATGTTTTTTAAAGCCCATATTTTTAGTAGTAAAAATATAATATGTATCAATAAAATGATGTGATATCTTGGATTTACTATGATAAAAAATGGAAAAGAAAAATGAGAAGGGACAAAGAAATAAGATGGCATAGTGAGTTGCTAATTTTTGAAACTGGGTAGTGTACCTGAGAGTTTATTATTACTATTCTGTCTACTTTTGTATACATTTAAAATTATCCATAATAAAAAGTTAAAATTTAAAAAAAAAGGAATTTAGGAAATAGTTGGGCACAGTGGCTCATGCCTGTATTCCCAGCACTTTTGGAAACTGAAGTGGGAGAATCACTTGAGCCCAGGAGTTCAAGACCAGCCTGGACAACACAGCAGGAACCCATCTCTACAAAAAACTTAGAAGAAATAAACAAAGGAATAGGAAAAAAGAAATTTAGAAAATAGAGGTGACCTTACAAATTTACAGTTAGTACATGGTAAAAGAAGTTCTCAATGTTTTGCTTTGAAATACAGTACTTTTTTCACTATACTAAAATATCTCACAATGATGAGAGAATTTAAAATTACCTAGAAATTAATTGGCAGTATCCTTTTGGAGAAATAGTCTTGAACCATTTGCCCTGTTAATTCTAGAAAAGTCATGAAATGTAAGTTAAAAAGCAGTGAATGAAATAGTCAGTGGGCCTGAACATGGAAGGTCTATCATTCCTCTACCACGCTCCTGTCCAACTGCAGCTAATCCACAAGGCTTAACCAAACTATATATATAGCTACAACACCTCTCTCTCTTTCTCTCCCTGAGTATTCAGCTACTAACTTTCCAAAATCAAGAAGCCAGTAATTACAGAAAAATAATTGCATCATTCTCCCTCGAAGCTTTTTCTTGATGCTGCATTGAGACACTGATGAGTCTTCTTACTATAACTTGTGCTATGGATATGTGCAATAGGCATGCTACTTTGCCTGCCATTAATCAGCCGCCCATGAAAGAAATACTAGCAATGCCACTGAGAGGACAAAGGATTCCTCTACGAGGTTTGATACTTTCATTTATCATACAATTTCCAATGGGTATGACTGAATGATTTTCAAACACATTTATCTGGGTCTCTGTGAGAACGGTAAAAAAAGGAAGCATCATGGATATATCACAAAATCTGGCTCTTCAGAAGGGCAGCAATATTTATTGTGATTGCAGAGAAAGGGCTTTGGTGTCTGAGAAACTTATGTTCAAATCCTAGCCCTGCCACTTAGCTACTGTGTAAACCTGGCCAACTTGGTCCCTCTCAGCTTCAGTATATACAAGAGCAAAATGGTAAAAATAATACCTCAGCCGGGTAATTATGAGGGCTACATGAGGCAACTTTAGGTAAAATATTTGTAATAGAAACTGGTACACAGTGCTGGTGTGGTGGCTCACACTTGGTAATCCCAGCACTTTGGGAGGCCTAGGTGGGAAGGTCACTTCAGGTCAGAAATTTAAGACCACCCTGGCCAACATGGTGAAACCCTGTCCCTATCAAAAAAATACAAAATTTAGCTGAGTGTGGTGGCAAGCATCTATAATTCCAGGTATTTGGGAGGCTGAGGCAGGAGAATCACTTGAATCTGGGAGGCAGAGGTTCCGGTGTGCCAAGATCGAGCCACTGCACTCCAATCTCAGTGACAGAGTAAAACCCTGTCTAACAAAAAAGAAACACACAGACACACACACACAGACACAGACACACACACACACACACACAAAGAAACTGGCACACAAAAGTGTTCAATAAGCAATCGTTAGCTTGTGTTGCTGTTGCTATTAAAAGAAACCAAGCCCTGGTGTAGTGGCTCATGCCTACAATCCCAGCACTTCGGGAGGCCAAGGCAGGCAGATCACTTGAGGTTAGGAGTTCAAAATCTGACTGGCCAACATGGTGAAACCCCCTCCCTACTTAAAATACGAAACAATTAGCTGGGTGTGGTTGTGCAAGCCTGTAATCCCAACTAATTGGGAGGCTGAGACAGGAGAACTGCTTGAACCCAGGAGGTGGAGGTTGTAGTGAGCCGAGATCACACGACTGCACTACAGCCTGGGCAACAGAGCAAGACTCCGTTCCTCTCAAAATAAATAAATAAATAGAAAAAGAAACCAAAAAGTTAGAAACATTGAATAGTTGCCTTGATTTAAGAGTCTTGCTTATTCGCCAAGAAGAAAAAATCATTTTTCTCTGTACAGGTCATATAGAAGTAAAATGCATAAATACATGAAACCTGCCCAATTTTTAACCCTCGTTGATAGACTACTACATCATTTTTAGGAAGGAAACTCACATGCTAGGCTTCATTGCCAGACCTCAGGCCAGGTTTTAGGCCAGGCTCTGGAACTAGGAACTGAATAATGGCTATGGACAATTTATCTAACTTCTCAGAGTCTCAGTTTTAAAATCTGTTTAGCAAAAATAATACTTTGGGTCATGCACAGTGGCTCATGCCTGTAACTCCAGCAATTTGGAGGGCCATGGCAGGTGGATCACTTGAGGTCAGGAGTTCAAGACCAGACTGGCCAACATGGTGAAATCTTATCTCTAAGAAAAATATAAAAAGTATCCAGGTATAGTGGTAGGTGCCTGTAACACCAGCTACTTGGGAGGCTGAGGCTGGAAAATTGCTTGAACCCAGAAGGTGGAGGGTTGTAGTGAGCCAAGATCGCACATTGCACTTCAGCCTGGGTGACAGGGGCAGACTCTGTCTCAAAAAACATGTAAATATATAAATAAAATAATACTTCTTTTATAAAGTATAAATTTAATAATGTACATAAATTTATTTAATAATGCACATAAATTTATAAGAAATAAATTTATATTTCTTATTCTAGGTGCTTAATGAAAGTTAGTTCCTTTTCTTTGCCCTAATTCAATTCTTTTAAAATAAGAAAGATAAAAAGCCAGATTTAAATTAGTACTTTTGTTCTTTTCAAGCACTTGAAAATTTAGTATTTACTGTCAGGCTAAAATATTGGAGTTTTTCTAAGCTAATGTCTTCTTCCTAGACAAAATAAAACTATCTTTAAAAATTTTTAATATATGTATACATGTTTTATGATGTAACACATATAATGAATTAGAACATAATTTGTAAGTCAATACATGTGCATACATTTGAATAATAGTCAATCAAACTGCTGGAAACAATTGCCCTGGAGAATAGTCTCAGTTTCTTATCCAACATTTTTTCAACACCTACAGAGTATCACATACTGTGGTATATACCGGTGATACATACATCAATAATCCTGAACTATTAGGACTCAGTGTCTGGTGGAAAAAGAAGAAAATTATATCAATATTTATAATGTAAAAAGTGAATTAAATCCTACTTAAATTGAACCATATGTAATTATAAATATCAACCATTTTTTACTAAAAAAATGACAATTTGATATGGTTTAATTAATAAACTTAATATCCTTTTTAATGTGTTTTAGCTGTCCTAGAATTTCCAAACATTAATTTGTCCTTTAATTTAACAAGGATGGTTAACTCCCAGAATACAAATTTTATCACTACTAAATAATTTTCATTTAATTATCTGTTTTGTGCTAAACTGATTAAAGGAATTATAGAACCAAATTATGACTGTATTTTATGACTTTCCCTAACAGAGAATTCATCTTAGTCTGTTTTATTTCTAACAATCTCTAGAATAAAAAATAGCTTATTCTAACATTTTTATTAATTTGACTACATGAATATCTTTCAGATATATACTTTCCATTTTAACATCAGGCTATAACTTAACCCAACCAAGACTGTCCCTTGTTTTACATGATAAAGACTTCACTAACATCATTTTGCTTATTTTTGTCTAAAATATGAACATTTTCAAGAGAAATTCTAGCAATCACAATGCCAGTTCCCTTTGGCTGCTATCTCTTTCTGATTTGGCACTATTTGAAATCCTCCTGCAGAGACTCTGGCTGTTGGCCTCTATAGTACATGGCCTGCCAGCCACAGAACAGAATAAGGTAAAATTGTTGTGAAATAATGCCCAAAGATAAAGTCTGTTTCGCAGTTTTCTCTCTTTCGTGAGCTGTGACTGCAAAGATGGCACCATATGGGATGCTCTTTCCCTCTATTTTCTATCTAAGTTTAATTCTTATTCAGTAATTCACATGTAATTTAAACCATCCAAATAACAGTGAATAGTGCATCTACCAATATTAATGTCTAGATTGTTCTTATAAAACAGTGCTATTAATCTTTGAATTATTTCTGAAATATATTAATATTGACTCAATAAATTAAGAGTTCATATATCTAAACTTTATTTATTACAGATATGAAACATGGAAATTCCAAAAGATCCAAAAATTCAGATATTAATTACTTAGGATGAAATAACAGTTTATTTTCAGAAAAGAATGAAGGCTATCTAACTGAACAAAGCTAGTCATTCACCAAGGAGAAGGAGTAAATTTTATGTAGAATTGACATGGCCAAACAGAAAGGGCACTGTCTTTCTGCAGCATGAATCCAGGACATAATGGAAAAACTGCTGAGCCTTATTACACCTGCTAACAACACCCCGTGCCTGCTGATTCATGTGGGTATGAATGATGCCATCATAATAAACATCCAAACCATTTTTAGAATTCATGGCATCCTAGGCAGAAAGCTAAAGGGTTCCTGGGACCCATGTGTTGTTTAAAATTCTTCCTCCAAATCAATGTGTGATTTAGGAAAAGAAAAAATGCTAAGCAGTTGGTTAAATAGATGGTGGCAGAATCATGATTTAAAATACCAAAATTGGTAGGGATTTGGGACTTAGCAGTATCCCTGGTGAAATACTAATTCAGAAGACTTAAACGTAAAATTTATGGAAAAATAAAAATGTTATTAAAATATTAACAAGGGTTATAAGAACATAATAGATATGACACATAAAGACATTAGGGAATCTCCCAAAGCATTCATAGGAGAACATAACTGTATTACAGAAAATATCTTTGTCCTCCAACAACTATATATGAAAAAGCAGGATATTGCAATAAAAGGATATATGTGTGTGTGCATACATATGCACATATGTATTTATCAAGGGAAATTGAGGGATTTAATATTAGAAAGTGGCAGTCCAAATGTACATCTTATTAGAACAAACAAGTCAGTTTGAAGAAGAAAAGGGATAACTAAATCTGTCTTATCCACTGACACAAAAATTTGAAGGTAGGCCTGGCGCAGTGGCTCATTCCTGTAATCCCAGCACTTTGGGAGGCTGAGGTGAGCTCATCACTTGAGACCAGGAGTTCAAGACCAGCCTGGCTAATCTGGTGAAACCCCATCTCTACCAAAATACAAAAATTAGCCTGGCATGGTGGACCATGCCTGTAATCCCAGCTACTCGGGAGGCTGAGGCAAGAGAATAGATTGAACCTAGGAGTTGGAGGTTGCAGTGAGTCAAGATCGTGCCACTTCATTCCAGCCTGGCCAACAAAGAATAATAATAATAATAATAATAATAATAAATAAATAAACATAAATAATAAAATAATAAACATACAAAAACTGAGGTGGGAGGATGTTAATAAGACTGGAATTTAAGTTGCACTATTTGTGAGGATGATATACACTATCTGGTTAGATGTTTAAAACAGATGACTATTCTGTATTCACACCCCCAAGTGTTACAGGAATTACTTAAACAACAGAAAGGAGAAAGATAAAAGAACACTCAATTCTCCTAGAACGATTATTCTACTAAATAAATAATTTATTCATATGCCTAGCTGGCAATTTAATGCCTCAGACACCAGAGAAAGCAGTGAAGTTACTTTGGGTCAATAAGAAAACACCCATGATAAAGTTGGAATGATGAACTCCATGAAAAAACTTGTCATCTTGACATATTGAATTATGCTGTGGAAGGTAGTTAGGAATGAGAATTGTGGGATATAACCACACTTTAATTCAAGCTTTAAGTCATATTTCAAAACTTTCAGAAAACAGAAAGACCTAAGATTCTTACAGGTGAAATACCTTGATCACAAGCATTAAAAAGGAGTTCTTTAAAAACTAAAATGCTACAATCATTAATGATTCTGATGAGGAAGGAAACTGGGAAATATCTAAAAATATAGCTCCATGGAGAGAATCCTGAAGAGTTAAGGTTATTGTTTTTTTTTTTCTTTTTCTTTCTTTTTTTTTTTTTTTTTTTTTTTAATTGAGATGGCGTCTCCCACTGTAGCCTGGGCTGGAGTGCAATGGCGTGATCTCGGCTCACTGCAACCTCTGTTTCCCAGGTTAAAGCAATTCTCCTACCTCAGCCTCCTGAGTAGCTGGGATTGCAGGTGCCCACGACCAGCCAATTTTTTTTTTTTTTTTTTTTTTTTTTTGTTTTTTTTTTAGTATTTTTTTTTTTTTTGGCCTGGCTGGAGGGGGCTTTTTTTTTTTTTTTTTTTCTTATTTTTAGTTTTGTAATGGGCATGAAACTTTGAGACTAGTTGAAAGAAAACTAAAATTTACACTGTGATTTCATATTGCCCATTTATTATTCATATATAAAATGTTTCTCAATCCATCTCAACAAGAATACCAATAAGTGTTTCTTTCTCCTTCCTTCCTTCCTTTCCTTCTTTCTTTCCTTTCTCTTCCTTTTCTCTCTTTCTTTCTTTTGTTCTTTCTCTCTCTTTCTCTCCTCTCCTTCTCTCCTTCTCTCTTTCTCTCTTTCTTTCTTTCTGAGATAGAGTCTCGTTCTGTTGCCCAGGCTGGAGTGCAATGGTGTGATCTTGTCTGCAGCCTCTGCCTCCCAGCTTCAAGAGATTCTCCTGTATTAGCCTACCAAGTAGCTGGGATTAAAAGCACCCACCACCACACTCAGCTAATTTTTGTAATTTTAGTAGATGGGGTTTTGCCATGTTGGCCAAGCTGGTCTCGAACTCCTGACCTCAGGTGATCCACCCACCTCAGCCTCCCAATGCTAGGAATACAGGCATGAGTCACCGCACCTGGCCACCTTTTTAATATGTATAACTTCTCCAGGTGCTTTTTAAGCAATACCTGACTATATTAGTAATCATCAATAGAATGCCAGGCCCATCATGTTCAGCTGTTTTTTATGAGACTCTAGTCAAAAGTCCAGCTCCTATAACTGATTCTTCAAAGAGTACTCAATGTGATGTGAAGACTACTCATTCTGATATACTCTCTAAGTTGTAAAAATCTAAAATTTTGATCTCCAAATCTAGATCAGGTTTATAACACTTTTCACTACCAATAGTTATCCTTTCATTGAAAAATAAGTTGATATAACTTCAGCTTTTTATCAAAAACTGAAAAAACTAAAAAACTATATGAAGAATGTTAAGGTCATGTTGTTTGATCATACTTATGTTATCATTCATTTAATAAATTTTTACCATATAAAAATATCTTTTCAAATGAACAAATATAATAAATAATTTTCCTTTAGTTATGGGAATTGTCTAAAATGTTCTGTTTGATTTTTGCCTTATCTACAAGGACACATAGAATTAAACAGTGCTCACAATCTGCAAATGCAAAAATATGAAACCAGCTCCTATGCCCATCAATCAATAAGTGGATAAACAAATTGTGGTGTGTATATGTATACACACACACACACACACACACACACATACACACACATATATATATACACCATGGAATACTACTCAGCCATAAAAAGGAAGGAAATAATGGCATTCACAGCAACCTAGATGGAATTGGAGACCGCTATTTTAAGTGAAGTAAGGAAGAAATGGAAAATCAAACATCGTTTGTTCTCATTCATATGTGAGAGCTAAACTATGAGGATGTGAAGGCATAAGAATGACACATTGGACTTTGGAGACTCAGAGGAAAGGGTGGGGGATGGCATGGTATAAAAGACTACACATTGGGTACAGTGTACAATGCTCAGGTGATGGGTGCACCCAAATCTCAGGAATTACCACTAAAGAACTTATTTATGTAACCAAACACTACCTGTTCCCCAAAAACCTATTAATTTGGTTTTAATTTTTAAAAGTTAAATTAGTGCTCATATTAAGCAAACATAATGGTTACCTAACACTTGCTTTAAGTATCTGTAATTTTTTATTGTTTTTAAAGTAAGAAAAAAAATATGGAAATGATAGGACCTACTACATAGGGCGCTTTGTATTATGAATTAAATTGAGGGTTGGTGTTACTGTTAAAAACAGTAAGGGGAATAGGAAACCACATAACTCCATTCTGATTACTTTCTCTGTGGCAAGGAGAAAAAGGTTTAGATAAAAGACAATGGAAAAGACTATGGAAGGAAGCTTCTAAAAGCCAAGATAAAGAAGCATTAGGAAGACAGCTATTAGCTGGTCTAAGTGAGTTTCCATGTGGAAGTAAATCACATCTCAATGTGTTAAGAAAGTTTTCAGATAAGATGGATTAAGCCCTGCTTAAAACAAGAGCTGATCTGATGAGGCCTACCAAACTTAACCTATCTGACTTGCTTTTAGTTGCTTGCTTCTAGCTGATTTTAAAACCTATGTAGCTAAAAGTCACATAGCTGAGCGATATAAATTAACTTCTCCTAACTTTCTTATTAGACAACATCTCTGAGGTATAGGTCACCATGGTAATTGTTAAGTTGTTTTTCAGGGACTTAGGGTCAGCTTTTGTTCAATGCAAACTTGCTGAGACCATTAACCCTCCAATTGGGCCCGTGTAGATGTCCAATAGTTGACCTTTTGATATTCATGAGCTAAAAACTCCACCCTAAAATCATGCTAACAGTGCCATTTTGTATACATGATTCCTGGAAAGAGCCATGAAGCTTGGCTATGCTTGTATAGATCGCCAGTTACCTCACTTTTCCTTAACCTCTATAAACCAAAAATAAAATTCTAAGCCTCCCTTCACCCTCCAACCATCTGAATGGACTTCCTCCTCAGCTAGGGGTCTTAAAATTTAACCTGAGAGACTGTTTCAGGCCATGACAGGAAGTGGGGGGGTCTAACATGCCTCATTATACCTCAACACAGACTTTAAATCTGATAAAAGTCATTTTACAGCCTATTCTCTTTGAAGCCTGATAGCTAAAAGCTTCATTTGCATGGTTAAACTGTTGTCTCTACAACCTCTTATTTTAACCCAGACATTCCCTTCTATTTGATCCCAAGTCTTTAAACAAACTCAATCAATTGTCAACTAAAAAATGTTTCAATTTATCTATAGCTTGGAAGCTCCTGCTTCAAACTGTCCTGCCTTTCTGGACCAAACCAATATATTTCTTAAGTGTATTTGATTGATGTCTCATGTCTCTTTAAAATGTATACAAGCAAGCTGCACCCAACCACCTTGGGCACCTGTTCTCAGGAGCTCTTGAGGGCTGTGTCATGGGCCACAGTCAGTCATATTTGGCTCCAAATAAATCTCTCCAAATATTTTACACAGCTTGACTCTTTTTGTTGACACACCACAATCACCTTACACCACACCTTAGTCCACCCTGACTTTTTATCCCACAAATATCCCTAAACCACAACTTCAGGAGGCAGATTTGAGACCTGTTCTCTAGCCTCCTCACTTGGCTGTGTCATGAATAAACTCTTTCTCTGCTGCAAACTTGTCACCTCAGTGTTTGCCATACTGCACAATGGGCACACCAGGCTTGGTTCAGTAACACTGCTAAGAAGCTAAAAACTATTAAAAAGATATATACTTGCTTTTTCCAAAAATAGAAAGAAGTATATTCTGATAATCTTCTCAAGCAGAATTGTATGATAGCTTATTAACCTCAGTAGAAATCTAAAGAGAGGCAGTTACCACTAGGACGTATTAAGAACGGTGTAGTATAATAGAGTGTTGACCTTGGAGTCAGGTAAACCTGGGTGTGTTCTGAGCTCTTCTATTTATTAGCTGTTGACTTTGGACACTTTACTTGGCCCTGGTGAACAGAACTGGGACAGAATGAGCACTCAGTAATGCCATGCTTAAATTATTCCCTTTTTTGATGCAGTTATGTGTCATTCTCTCATTTTAAGTTATCATATGTAAAGGGATCACAGTTTGGCATGAAGATCATTTTAAAGTGAAAACACTTGAGCTATAGAAAATGAAAAAGAAATCTTATCTGAATTTCCCTTATCTGACTAGAGTAGAAGGTCCTGAAAATATAGCTGCCATTAACCTCCCTGCAAGGAGTTTCTTGTGAATTCAGCTGCCATGGAGACAGGTTTCCTATTCTCATTAGCATCAAAAGCCCAATAAACCTTCCATACCTTTCCAGTGATGCCCTTTATAAAAAACACATGCACATATTTTGTTAAGATGGTATATAAACTATTATTTTTGAGAAATCAGTGAGTTAGTCATCACTGGGTACTCCTGAGAGTTTGCAATATATATATACATAAACAGTGTCTTTTTTCCTGCTAATCTATTTGTCGTCAGTTAATTCTCAGGACCCCAACCATTTGAACCTTAGATCATAGAGGAAATGTTCCTTTCTAACAAATGAATTCTGCAGACAAGTGTATCTAGATTTCAACAGAGAATCTGGGAAAACTCTAGTAATTGTTGGTCTATCTGAGGGGATTTCTTATTATTTAAGTATTGGTAGTTCTTGACCCTATTTCCCATTAAAATCACTTGGTGAATTATTTAAAATTCCAACACCTCAGCCATACCTCAGTCCAAATTATACAGTCAAGATTGACAGCCAGTGTCCTCAGGGAAAATTTCTAGTTGCATACTTGCATGCTTGTGGCTTTCCCTAACCCTATCCTCCTCAAAGTAGTGGTTGTCTTTTGTTTCCATTTTTTACCTTGAGTGAGAAACACAAAAACCAATTAAATTTGCAGACGTCAGGCTGATATAGATTGGATAATTGTCCCCTCAAAATCTCATGGTGACATGTGATCCCTAATGTTGGAGGTGGGATCTAGTGGGAAGTATATGGGTCCACGGGTGGAACCCTCATGAATGGCTTGGTGCTTTACCCATGCCAAAGAGTAAGTTCTTCCTCTATTAGTTAACAGGTGAGCTGGATGTTAAAAAGAACCTGGCACTACCCTCTCTGGCTTCTTCTCTTGCCAGCTAGCTCCCCTTCCCTTTCTGCCATGATTGGAAGTTTCCTGAGGTCCTCACAAGAAGCAGATGCTGGCTAGAGCCAAGCTTCTTATACAGCCTTCAGAACTGTGAACCAAAGAAGCCTCTTTTCTTTATAAATTACCCAGCCTCAGGTATTCCTTTATTAAAAACACCAAAGAGACTAATACCCAGGCTGAAACATGAAGTCAAACTCAACATAAAAAAAAAAAAAAAAAAAAAAAAAAAAAAACCAGGAGCAAAGGTTACATTCTAAACATAGTTTTAAAATAAAGTGAAAATAACTACTGCATGATTATAGAATGCAATTATGAAACTTAAAAGCATTAGTTCTCCTCTACCCTTTTCCTTTGCTTTTTAAAATTGCTATTGGGTATCAACAAAAATGAACATTTCTGTTTATCACAATTAATCCTCATAACAACCTCAGGAACAGGGAATGTAATGTTATTTTACAGCCAAAGAACCACTCAGAGACATGAAGTACTTGGGAAGGAGAAGCCAGTGCAGAGAGCAGGGATTTAACACCAGATCCTGCCAGCTGAACCAGGGTCCCTCACGACAAAGCCACAGCAGGTTTGGACTGGGTTGGATCTGCCAAAAAGCTGCTGGGAATTTAGACTCCAACTTTGAGTCCAGACAGGCATTTGACTCCAACTTTGAGTCAAACATGAATTCTCAATTCAGCAGGGGTGGGAGAAAGGGCAATCGCTTTCCTTCTCCCCACCATATCACTCTCAGGGAACAAAGTTGATTCTGGGGAGGGCAGGGGACAAATATGTGATGTTAGCATTTTATAGGTGGGCAACTACAAAAACAATGTCTATAAAGGCTTCTTGAGGGTTCGTGGGGGGGGGGCGGTGATAATAAAAAAGAGACTCCCTGCTTCTGAACCACAGATTTATGAGCCTCCTTATACTTTTCTGGTTAGGTCACACATCTTACAGAAAATTGCGTTAGGTTTGCAGTGAAATGTGACACATTCTAGCAAACTGGAGGGAGATTTACCAGGATAGTTCAGGGGCCAGCAATTTTTAAGTAGGTTAGAGGAAAAGAAATACCAAGTGATGGAAAGTGACAATTGTGCCTCCTTGGCTTCACGAATATCTGAGACATATAAATCTTCCTTATGTTTACCTGATATTTTGAAGAAAAAAAATATAACATTTTAAAAGATGATCTTATATTTACTATATCATTTCTTTATTGAAAACAATGACATAAATTAAGAAGGTAGAATAATCCACATTTAAGAGGAGATGCCCAGAGGTGAAGTGCTTTCCCCAGGTTCTCGAGTCAGTCCTCACAATTCTGAAACCCACAAAAATGGCAGACCAGCTATAAGACAGATTAAATAATATAATAAACAAAAATTAATGGAATGGTTTTAAGTAAATGTACCCTCTAATCATCCACTGAGGGCATATGTGACTTATTGATCTTTGCGTTCTCTAGTAGCAGAAACAAGACAGTAAAATCAATAGCATGCAATAGTCCGTTTGAAATTATTAATTCTATCCGGTTGAGATACTCAACATATTTAAAAAAATATCTTAATGTGACTGTGACATTTTGTAAATAGTGAAGAACCAGAAACAATTTAATAATGTAAATAATACATCAGGCTCTTGCCTTAATTGGTGATTTCATGGACAGGTTCTCAGTGAATGACAGACATCTGTTAAAAAAGAGAAACAAGGCTTCTATGTCTGTGCACTATGCACACTGCTCTCCTTGAGAAAGCTTGGAACCCTTGCTTCTGCTACCTCTCTTATCACAGTCCCATTTTCTACTTTACATCACTAAGATTGTGTTATGCCATGTTTCTTAATTGACTATTTCTTCCCTCTAGAACCATGGTTCTTTACAGTAGGTGATCTTGCTACCCAAGAGACATTTATTTGGGCCCTGGCAGCATCTACTAGGTAGAAAACAGGGATGTCACCAAAAATCCTACATTGTGTAGGACAGCCCCCTCTCAACAGCAAAGAATTATCTAGCCAAATTGTTAATAGTGCCAAAGTCGAGAAATTCTGCTCTATAATGTAAGATTTATGAAACAGAGACTATCTCTTTCACTTAATATTTATTATGTAAATGAATGAATGGATGAGTGAATGAATGAGATCAGTATTTCAAAGGGTTAAGCAGGAATGGGATAAAAAAGCTGTGAGGATAGGGCAGGTGGAACACTAGTACAATTCTCAGGAGAAAAATACAAAACTGCAATTTGTATTTTGCACTGTACTGTACTATATCATCTAAGTACAAAGTCTGAAAATAGGCAAAAATTGACATTGTAATTGTCAACTACTTAAGAAATTTCTCCACGTAATTTTAAGCTGCTTCTGGAAAGAATTAAAGAGAGAGATGATTTTCAACAGCATATATACATATATAGGTACTATTTAAAGTGTCTATTATATATTTTTTTGTCTATGTTAAGATAATTTCCTAATTATTCCTTTCAACAGTTTAATATCAAGTTATACATAAGAAGAGTTTTGTCTGTTTTTCTTCACTAAGAAAAAAGGAAGGCACATGTCTCAATCTCTATCTTCTTAGGCTTGATATTTGTAAATAATCAATAATTCATTTGCCTCCAGAGCTCATTTAATTATGCTCATCCTAAATATCCTGTTGACATTGGAAATTTTTCCTGACTTTAATCAATTCTGACATAAATTGATTTTTATTCAACCTTTTCTTTCACAGTGCACCATTCTCTTTCACATCTAAAGCAAGAAAAACCAAAAGCCTATAAAAAATCATTTTGTGGACAGATATAAAAATCTACATAAAAGCAATAAAAGTTGAAACTCTAATTAAAACATAGTGCAAACCTACAGGTCAAATGTAGTCATGGTTTCATTACATTTTTCATCATGATACTATGTGATATGGTTTGGATCTGTGTCCCCACCTAGATCTCAACTTGTAGCTCCCAGAGATGCCACGTGTTATGGAAGGGCATATCACGTGGTGATATCACGTTCAATATCTCTGGTGAGAGATAATTGAATCATGGGGGTGGGTCTTTCCCCTGCTGTTCTTGTGATAGTGAATAGGTCTCATACGACCTGGAAGTTTCCCTACACAAGCTCTCTCTTTTGCCTGCTGCCATCCACGTAAGATGTGACTTGCTCCTCCTTGCCTTCTGCCATGATTATGAGGCTCCCCAGCCATGTGGAATTGTAAATCCATTACACACCTTTCATTTGTGAATTTCCCAGTCTTGGGTATGTCTTTATCAGTAGCATGAAAACTAATGCTGTACATTGGAACTAGTAGAGTGGGGTGTTGCCAAAAAAATACTGAAAATTTGGAAGCGACTTTGAAACTGGGTAACAGAGGGTGGAACGGTTTAGAGGGCTCAGAAGAAGACAGGAAAATGTGAGAAAGTTTGGAACTCCCTAGAGACTTGTTAAATGGCTTTGACCAAAATGCTGACAATGATATGGACAATGAAATCCAGGCTGAAGTAGTCTCAGATGCAGATGAAGAACTTGTTGGGAACTGGAGGAAAGGTGAATCTTGCTAGGTTTTAGCAATGAGACTGATGGCATTTTGCCCCTGCCCTAGAGATATGTGGAACTTTGAACTTGAGAGAGATGATTTAGGATATCTTGTAGAAGACATTTCTAAGCAGCAAAGTTGTTAGCGGTGACTGAGGTGTTAAAGGCATTCAGTTTTATAAGGGAAGCAGAGCATAAATGTTTAAAAAATTTGCAGCCACCCTGGCAATGCAATAGAAAAGAAAATTGCATTTTCCGAGGATAAATTCAAGCCGGCTACAGAAATTTACCTAAGTAATGGGGAGCTGAATGTTAATCCCCAAAACAATGGGGAAAATATCTCCAGGACGTTTCAGAGGTCTTTGCAGCAGCCTCTTCCATCACAGGCCCAGAGGCCTAGGAGGAAAAAGTGGTTTTGTGGGCCAGTCCCAGGGTCCCCATGCTGTGTGCAGTCTAGGGACTTGGTGCCCTTCATCCTAGCTGCTTCAGCCATGGTTGAAAGGGGCCAATGTAGAGTTTAGGCCATGGCTTCAGAGTGTACAAGCCCCAAGCCTTGGCAGCTCCCATGTGGTATTGAGCCTGTGAATACAAAGAGGTCAAGAACTGAGGTTTAGAAACCTCCACCTAGATTTCAAAAGATGTATGGAAACATCAGGTTGCCCAGGCAGAAGTTTGCTGCAGGGGTAGGGCCCTCATGGAGAACCTCTGCTAGCACAGTGTAAAAGGGAAATATGGGGTCAGAGCCCTCACACAAAGTCCCTACTGGGGCACTGTCTAGTGGAGCTGTGAGAAAAGGGCCACTATCCTTCAGACCCCAGAATGGTAGATCCACTGATGACTTGCAATGTGCACATGGAAAAGCTGCAGACATTCAATGAAAGCAGCCAGGAGGGAATCTACACTCTGCAAAGCCACATGGGCAGAGTTGCCTAAGACTATGGGAACCTACCTCCTGTATCAGCATGACCTGGATATGAGACATGGAGTAAAAGAAGATTATTTTGGAGCTTTAAGATTTGACTGTCCCGCTGGACTTCAGACTTGCATGGGGCCTGTTTCTCCCTTTTGGAATGCCTGTATTTACCCAATGCCTGTACCACCATTTTATCTAGGAAATGACTAGCTTGCTTTTAATGTTACAGTCTCATAGGCCTAAAGGACTTGCCTTACATTACATAAGACTTTGGACTGTGGACTTTTGTGTTAATGGTGAAATTAGTTAAGCCTTTGGGGGACTATTGGGAAGGCATGATTTGTTTTGAAATGTGAGGGCATGAGATTTGGGAGGGGCCGGGGTGGAATGAAATGTTTTGGTTCTGTATCCCCCGTCAAATCTCATCTTACAGCTCTCACAATTCCCATATGTTGTGGGAGGAACCTGGTAGGAGATTACTGAATCATAGGATGGGTCTTTCCCATGCTGTTTTCATGACAGTGAATAAGTGTCATAAGATCTGATGGTTTTAAAAATGGAAGTTTCTCTACACAAGCTCTCACTCTTTGCCTGCTGTCATTCACATAAGATGTGATGTGCTCCTCCCTGCCTTCTGTCATGACTGTGAGGCCTCTCCAGCCATGTGAAACTGTAAGTTCATTATACCTCTTTGTTTTGTAAATTGCCTAGTCTTGGATATGTCTTTATCAGCAGAGTGAAGACAGACTAATATGCTGTGTTTTCTAAACCCTGATATTTCTGAGATATCATATAAATGTTGACGTATTGAATACAATAGGAGAAAAAAAAATTGAGGGTACCTCCAGGTATTCCCTTCATTTATCCATCAAATACTGGGTGCCTTTTCATCAGATCCTTTATCTCTACATTCTTTACATTCTCTATATAGGAAATCTTGGCCAGTTACAACATGTAAGTCTACCCAAGACTACAACTCTGGACCTCAGACCTTCACCACTTAAACTTCATAAACCTGAAGCTAAAGTCATCCTCTTTCTTCAAAACTTCCTCCTTTCTTCATTTGTGGTAAATAACACACTACAAAAATATTTGCTAAATCTAGCCACCGGATA
This sequence comes from Sapajus apella, assembly GCF_009761245.1. NCBI lineage: Eukaryota > Metazoa > Chordata > Mammalia > Primates > Cebidae > Sapajus > Sapajus apella. Next base: position 47,616,248 of record NW_022436946.1, read on the forward strand.
ACATGATTGACCCCTCCCTTTTATTTTCTCCTCATATCAAGTCAATCTTTCACTGTATTTCAAAACTCTCCCCTCCTCCATGAAGACAAGTTGGACCAAGCTGGAACTCCACTTTCTTCTCCATGAAGAAAAGTTGATATCAAACCACAATTTCTAACTAAAATATCACCTTCTTCTCTGCCTTTCCTCTCAATGACCTAACCCATCTCGTGTCCTTTTTTTTTTTTTTTTTTTTGAGACGGAGTTTCGCTCTTGTTACCTAGGCTGGAGTGCAATGGCACGATCTCTTGGCTCACCGTAACCTCCGCCTCCTGGGTTCAAGCAATTCTCCTGCCTCAGCATCCCAATTAGCTGGGACTACAGGCATCCGCCACCATGCCCAGCGAATTTTTGTATTTTTAGTAGAGATGGGGTTTCACCATGTTGACCAGGATGGTCTTGGTCTCTTGACCTTATGATCCACCCACCTCGGCCTCCCAAAATGCTGGGATTATAGGTGTGAGCCACCATGCCCAGCCCTATCTCCTGTCCTTTAAAAAAAAAAAATCATCACTTTATTTACCTTCTTAAAATTCACCAATAGCATGTCATTTTCCTTAGGACAAGTTTCAAATTCTTTAACACATCCTTCAAGGACCTATAGGATCTGCTCCATCCTCTTTCTCTAATTCCCCGCCTCCCCTCACCCAAGGTCTTTACCTCTAGGCTCCTTGTGATGGTTAATTATATGTGTCAACTTGACAGGACCACAGGTGCCCAAATACTCTGACAAACATTATTCTGGGGTCATCTGTGGGTGTATTTTTGGATGAGATTAACATTTCAATTAATGGACTGAGTAAAGCAGATTGTCCTCCCTAATATATTACAGGTGGGCCTTATCCAATCAATTGAAGGCCTGGATAGAGCAAAGGACTGACCCTCCTGTGCTGAAAAGGGAACTCCTCCTGCCTGACTGCCTTGAGCTTAGACACTTTTTTTCCTCCCTTCTGAGTCAAGCTACAGTATTGTCTCTTTTTAGGTTTTGAGACTGCTGGCTTTTAGACCGGAACTGTAATACCAACTCTCCTAGCTCTCCAGCATACCAACTGCAGATCTTGGAACTTTTTAGTCTCCATAATTTCTTGAGCCAATTTCTTATAATATATTATCTGTTGGTACTGTTTCTGTGGGGAACTTTGACTAATACAGATTTTGGTATCAAGAGTGTGGTGCTGCTGTAACAAATACCTACATTTGTGGACGCATCTTGGGAACTCAGTAGTGGGTGGAGGCTGTAGGAGTTTGAAGTCCAAACTAAAAATATGGGCATTAATTCAGTGGTGATAATAGGAAGCTGAAACAAATTTTAAAGAAACATAAAAATATGGGTGTTAAGAGCAATTCTGGTGATGTGTCAGATGGAAATGAGGACATATCAGAAACGGTAGGAAATGTGATTCTTGTTATAAATTAGCAAAGGATTTGGTTGAACTGTGTTTTAGTGTCTTGTGTAACGGACTATGAACAATGAAACTAGATAATTAGCTGAGGAGATTTCTAAGCAAAGTGTTGAAGAAGCAGATAGTTTCATTCCTACTGTCTGCTTAGAGTAAAATACAGAAAAAGAAAGAGAGATTAAATCAGGAATTTTTCAAGCAAAAATGAACCAGACCTTGAAGATTTGAAAAATTCTCAGCCTACTCATATTGAGAGAGGAGAGAGGAGAGAGAGAGAGCGTGAGTGCGCGCACGAGAGAGAGCTTGTTCTAAAGAGAACACTAAAGATGTGGCTAAATCTTTAATAAAGAGATCACGAATGCTTGTGATGAAGTTAATCAGCCATTTCAGCAGAGTCTAGGAATAAAGACAGGATTATTTCAGCAAAAACACTGCCAGTTTGAACTAAAAGGAACAGAGAAACCAGGACAGAATGAAGGAGGCCTAAATTTGCCTTGTTAGGTTCGGGCTTGCTTGGGATTCCCCCATCCCTTTCTTCTGTTCTACTTTTCCCTTTTGAAATAGGGATGTTTATCCTATGCCTGTTCCACCATTGTATTCTGAAAGCATATAATTTGTCTGACTTCACAGGTTCATATAGAAAAGGAAATTTTTCTCAGGAAAGAGTCATACTTTTCAGTCTCACCCATATCTGATTCAGATAATATTTAGATGAGACTCTGAACTTTAGAGTTGCTGCTGGAACAAGTTAATAGAGTGGAATATTTGGGTGAAATGAATATATTTTGTATGTGAGGACATGAATTTTAGGGTGTCGGGGCAGAATGCTATTGACTGACTTGTGTCCTCTCAAAATTTATATGTTGACGCCTTAATTCCCCACTGTGATAGTACATAAAGTTGGGGACTTCAGAAAGTCATTAGATTTATTATACATGATCCTGAGAGTGGGACCTTCATGTTAGGATTATTATCCTCATAAGAGGAGATTCTAGAGACCTTGCTCTCTCTTTCTTTCCACAATGGGAGAACCCAGCAAGAGGCAGCTGTTTGTAAGCCAGGAAGAAAGCAAGGAGCAGGGTGAGGAGATAGGGAGAATCAGTCTCAAAGGGCAGATCAAGCAAAGCGTAGTAGACTTCGGTAAAGAATGCGATTGAAGGGTATTGAACAGGAAAGTGAATGCTCAGATTTACTTGACTTTTTAAAAGGATAATGTAAGAGAAAGGTTTGGATTTAGACATGCTTCTTTCCAAAATGCAAATATAAACAAATGTTACATTTTAATAACTCCATTAATGAAAACACAGAGGCAAAGTATAAATATTTGGCCAACTCTATATTTGATCTTTTGTGTTGGGAAAAATTCCACAGAGCATTACTTGCATTAGAGTTTTTAAAAATGAAACATGAAATAAAGATATATATGTATATATTGCTTTGATTAAAAAACTAACTTTTAAAATAGTAGTAGAAAACAACCAAGTCTTTTCTTTTTTGAAAACTAAAAAACAAAAGCTTGTAATCATTTAATATAAAAATCTCAATAAAGTAATGGTTCCTAAAAATTGAGTCTAAGTAATTTTAAAATAATACCATTTCCTCTACCCAGAACTCTACCATTAATCAAACCCTTATGTATTTCTTTAAAACCCAAATAGGATGTTAATTTGTCTCATTAGTAGAACAAAGAAAAGACATCATCCCAAAGGACTAGATCAATTGATTAGGCTATATGAAATATTAAGTTTGATGTAAAAGGAATAACCAAAACATAAAGCAATTATCATACTAGGAAAAAGTAGGTGTATGTGTGTGTGTGTATATAAACACAAGGAACTGACAAATATGTTATATAATAATTTTTGTATTTAGGGTTTCTATCTTTTATAATGTTCAAGATATGCTGTTCACTACTCATTTGAAAATGATAAAATGGTACTATTATGGTTCTCTATGTTCTTAACCTTACTATTTTAGAGAAAAGATTTGTAATTCAAAGAAACACTATGTATTATCTATAGCGCTCTTGGTCTTGGCAGGGCAAGATTACGGTTCTATGGGATATAGTTTAAGACTCTGTAAACTGTAGGTAATTGACATACACATAAATTTTGTCTTGTCTATTAGAGGTTCTAAGTGACTTTCATATGAGTTTTTGTGGAAAATATTTTGATGCTATTTACATATTCTTAGTCTACACATTTGTCTGTTCCTTTGATTATTTTTTAAATTGATTATAACAATTGTGCCTGGTTCCCCTGAGTTAAATAAAACATTTAACATGTGGTCATTTTTATATCTGCATAAGACTAGTGACTTATAGCTTTTTATTTAAACACTATTATCTATTCTGTGGCTTATATAATAGATATGGTATAGCTTATTTGCTGCCAAACTCCCTAAAAGAAATCCTATGTGCAAATGTTTCTGTCATTTGTCTCACCAGGGTTTTATTCTAAATCTTACTCTCTATTTCATTATGTAGTCTTTGAAATTGTTCTTGAATTGTATAATCATGTTTACCTTATTTTCCCAATTATAATGAACTAGGGCAGAGACTCTGTTTATACTTCATTTTCACTCCTTCTAAAAGTTCTTAGTACAAAGAGATTTTGATGGTCGTTCCCTTTGTAGCACTCAGCAGAAAAGCTATAGAGTAACTGAGGGCAGGCATAAAAAATAAATAAAGAAATGAAAACAGTTTCTTTAGCAACTGGGTTAGGGTGGAATTGTCCATTGATCAAAGAGACACAATTTCACTTTTAGTTTAAATACATTCCTTCCTAAAGATGAGTAATACTTTCTTCACTGCTCAGATAATTTCTAAGACTTAGCTACTGAGACTAAAACTGCATAGAAGTACTTGAAGAGCTGCTTGGAAAGAAAGTTGAAGAACTGTGAATAGTAATCAATCATCTACTTTGCATTTCAAAGCAGTGATAAGATTTAATATCACTTTGAAGACTAACATTCAAGTAAATTGCAAGTATGTGAGAAGCATAGTTTACTAACACTTCAAACTCAAAACAACTCTCTTCCTCCTCTCTCTTCACTCTTTTTAAATACTAACTTTGTATTCTTATTCTCTCAAATCCTGGTTGATTCTCTCATTAAAAAAAAAAAAAAATTATATTGCTCACCTGTGAAGGATGTTTCTCTCTTTTTCTTGCAGTTCCTCTCTCTTTATCTTTTCTCTATTATCTCTTTATTTTTCTCTATTTCCTCCCTTTCCACTTTCACTTGTTTCTTTTCTGGCTTCTGATCTATATCAAGAATGTGACCAAGGAAAAGAAAAGAAAAAAGGAACAAGGTGAAAAGTGACCAGCATAAAACAATTGCACATATCAAGTAGTACATAACAATTATTATACAGCAGTAATAATTATAACTTTTCCATTGGGCAATAAGTACTACACCTGCCAGCACTGCTTTTGTTCATTTTTTTCTCTTTGTAATTCAGTAGTACTGGTGGGAAAAAAAAATGTAATTGAAAAATCTAGTGAGAAAGTAAATAACTCCCATAGAGACCCATCAACCTTGAATTCATGAGGCCATCCCCTGGCTGCCCTACAGAACAGGAATGGAGCAGGTTTTACATCATGATTCTTAATTTATGTCTCAGTCTTAATTTCATTCTTACTGACACATAAATGTACAAATATCCTTTAGCATGTGACTTTTACTTCTGGGTGATCCTCTGTTGATTTAGTCTACTCTTTAAGGACTAGGGGCTTTCAACAGAAAGTTCTTCACTACCTCTGATTTGAACATGATAAAGTACATCAGCATATCTAGATTCTGCCAAAGTAAATTGTGTTTTTCTCTAATGAAATGAAAAACAAGCTAATAAAAGACAGCCTGGTTTATCTTTATTTAATATTATGAATGTCTCTAAATGACATTTCATTCATTGAAATTTATAGATCTATAAAAACTAAGGCCATTTATAAATAACTTACAAATAATTATGTAAATATTGACTCAATAAATTAATAATTGCAATTCATCACTGGTGTTTAGCAGAATTATGATGGAGATAATGCCTGTTGTCTTCAGCTGTTTTTAAAAATGTCATTATTAAACATAATACTTAAAAATTCCAAATGTTCTATTTCTGAACAAATATTGTTAGAGAAAACTATCTTCACAATATTAATAACAGGACATATCATCACATCAAAACTATGCTTCTATGATTAATCTTTTATGCATGAGAATGAGAAAGATTGGAGTTGTCATTCTCTCTTTCTCTCTCCCCACGCCAAGGTCTTATTTCAGTGATTGGTAAACTAAATAGTTCAGGATATGACAATTATTTGGAATAATAATAAACAAGTAATATTTCAGTTAGTAAATAAAGACATTTATTAAGGTAAAATATAACATATCTAGAAAAGCCTAAAAAGCAGAAAAATAATTCCTATATGTGCAATATGTAATTTACTTATATTGAGTAACAACATATTCTATAATTTTATAATGAGTAGTTTCTATACATACTCCATGGAGCAATTAGCCAAGAAGTTGTAATGACAGGAAAACAGTAAAATTAATGTATAAAACAAGTTTTGTATAAATCTGCATGTGTGTGTCTATGTGTATATGTGTGGGTAGATGCATAGATAGGTAGATCTATAGATAGAAAAATTAGAAAAGGGGAAAACATACTTCTCTAAATAAATGCATAATCATGGATGCTGATCCATGTTACTGATGCTAAATGGTTTTTACTTTAATGAGCCATTTTAAATGAAATGGTTGCCTGCAATTAGACATCTGCAATCCAAGGAAAGCAAGCCAACTCTATAGTCTAGCTGCCAGAATTACAGTGCATTCCTCAGCAGGACAATGAAGAGAAAGGATAATTGTAATTATAACATATACATCTTTAGTGTTCTGTGGTTAGAAGAGTTTGCAAAACAAGGCTTCTTAATATATTTAGTTGCTGACTGCTAATAAAGGGTTGTCAAAAAAAAAAGTTGCTTTTAATGCATCTGTATCACATTAACAATATTGCCAACCAAAGTCATAAGACACCTATTACAAGGCAGGAAACTGCATAGAAAGAAATGGTAAGTGACTCTTAACTTTTATAGCCTCAGTTATTAGTTTGAGGTTGGGCAGGTTATGGTTACATTGTTCCTGATTGGAAGACAAATAAAACATTCCTCAAAATATCCAGAAGAATATAACAGTTATATTTGTAATAGATATTTCAGTCAAGTAAGGAAACAAATCTATCCTAACAATATTAAGTGCTTACTTTGTGTATTATTATCTCCATGTTATAAATGAGATAACCCAGGCTCCAATGAGTTAAGTAACCAAGCCTACACAGCTAGTTTAGGAGTGCTTATCAGAATTCAAACCCGTCTGCTTTTCTTTAGAGCCCATGCTTTCAACCACTGTATTAAGTACTTAACTAATTTCATTTTCTCTTTTTAAAATAAATGTCACAATGTCAGAGATACAGCTGTAAATTTTGGCTGTGGCGTTCTACTCTGTGATGTGGGCAAGTTCTGTTTTCTCATGTATCAAGTTGAAATGCAAGTATCTACCATGCAGTGTTGTTGATATAATTTAATGATATAAGATACAAGTTTTATTTAGCATATAGTATATACTCCATGGTTTGATCTACTATTGTTACTTAGTTGATGTCAGTTATCTGACTCAACTTACACCATACCTGGGATAAGTTAACCAAATTAGTTTCAAATATCTTCATTTTGCTTTCAAATTAGATACTTTTTAATACCCAATAAAATAATTATATGAATTAATTTTAAAATCAATTTTTTCTACATTTGGACAGGTTCCATTTGGCAATTTATTCATAATCATCTGCAGGAGTCATTTCTTAATTAGGGTTTGATATACTTAATAAATATAAATCCTTTATCATTTTGTGCTAATCATTAGGTTGTATACATTTCCCATCTCCAATATATCTGCATATGCACACATTGCTTCCCATGCATGTAGATAACTCTCAATTATCTATAGGCTATAAAGTCTCTATACATGGTTAAGCCCTCATTTCTTTAATAGAAGCCACATGGGCATTTTTCCCCTTAACTTCTCACTTCACATTATTACCTCTTCTCTAGTGTTGTGTATTTTGTGTTCTGTGCACAGCTCAATGGGAGGTGGACTGCATCCTCATTACAAACCTCTGAAGCTAAATTTTCCAAAAACTCCACTTTGCTCACAGGAAATGTAAAAACAGGCCAGAAAAGTATTAAAAGATAAAAAGCTGAAAGAGAATGTACAACAAGTGATATGCCTATCATGTACTTGTCTGATGAGCAATGCTAGCTGAGCTGTAAGAAGCTGACCAGCAGCACAGGAGAACCAGGCCACATTGTCTACATGGAATCTTCGAAGACTTGCTGTTCTGATAAGGTTTCTACGCTCTCGGAGAATTTATTTCCTAAAGTACATTCCAATATCAAGCAGCCTGCTGTATTTTCTGCTAGCTCTGCTTACTGGGGACAGTATACTTGAAATATGAAGTATAGCATCTATTTTCCTCTGATTTTTTGTTCTCCAAAGCGTTGCCTATTTCTGTATATAAAACATAAAGAGCACATAAATCAGAATTA
>NW_022436946.1:47626791-47698051 GCF_009761245.1 Sapajus apella
TATAACTTTTATGGGAGTTTAATGCTGTAGGCAATGGGAACATAGCAGAGACACTTACAGAGAGCCATAGAGTGAAAAAGAGACAGAAATGCCAGGTTCAGGTCACAGGAGTCCTTCAGTGAGATACCCATGGGCTAAGAAAATGTTAAACAGAGTGGAGAGAAGATGGAAATGCTCATCATTTCAGCCCTCAAGTCTCCTACTTCTCAGAACTCTTAGATTTGTGAGCCATATCACTTATTCTGTCACTTAATTAGGTATTGTTTTAATCATTTAAAGTATTTATTCTCTCCTCAACCAGATAACAATTTCTAAATACTGGAATTGTGTCTGGATCATCTTTCATTAATGCCTCCTCACCTACCAAAATGCTTTTATTCACAGCTTATGAATCCCATAAACCCATTTTAAATGGTGAATAAAGACTGTATCTAGCTCTCTATCAGTAGTGGATGGGATAAACAAAATTTGTTACATGTACACCATGAAATCCTAGATAGCCATAAGAAAGGACAAAATCATGTCCTTTGTAGCAACAGGATGCAGCTGGAGGCTATTATCCAAAGCAAATTAACTCAAGAACAGAAAACCAAATACCACATGTTCTCACTTATAAGGGGGAGCTGAGCATTGGGTACACATAAACTCAAAGATGAACACAATCAACACAGGGGACTACCAGAAGAGGAAGAGAGGGAGGGAAACAAGGGCTGAAAAGCTACCTACTTACTGGGTACTCTATTTACTATCTGGGTGACGGGATCATTTATACTCCAAACCTTAGCATCAGACAATATTCCCATGTTATAGCCCCGCACATGTACTCCCTGAATCTAAAATAAAAGTTAAAATTATTTTTTAAAATGATTATACTTAGGCAAGGGTAGCCATATAACTTATATCCAAACTGAAGTATTTTGAAAAGTGGAAGGAGGCATTATTAACTACTACACTAATACAACCAGAAATGACCAGGGCAAAACAATATACTATCTTCAATCTAAGATAAATATGGCTGCTCTAAAACTTTGTTGAGAGAAAAGAATAGTAATTTCATAAAATACCTAAAATATATCAGTGGTTGTACAAATACATTTGTAATGCTACACAATCTAAAATAAGAAAAAGATAGCAAGAATAGGTAGAGAGGGTTTGTATTAACATACGTTAACATTATCTTTGAGAATTTCCTCCATAAGATATGACAATCAGTTACCAAGAGAGAAGTCTAAATTCTCCACTAGCCATCTTAGTTGCCTAACAGTAAAGTCATATTTAGAATGTGTATCTGTTTAGTCTTTAACATATAGATGTTACTAGCTTTTGAACATGTTTTATTAGACTTTACTTACTATTTATTCATTAACCAGCTTAGTTGTTAGATACTCCAGTTGTGAAAATAAGAAATTAATCAACTGATCAATAAGGTTCCTTCCAACCTAGAATTATAGTCCTAAAATTACAGGTATTGCAGTGTAGTGCAAAATGTATCTTACAGCCATGGAGAAAGGCAGTTGAAAGATATTTCTTGGATAAATATATTTTCCAGTTTCTAGTAATTGGCCTACTCAAAAAATGTTGCAAGGTATTTTGCAATCTACTCTTATTTTTGAGATTATTATTATTTTTTTAATCTCAGGTGCTACAGTAGAAAAACTTGTCATTTTGCCCCTATGAGTCATAAATGTACAATGTCTATAATGGAGTGGATAAACACTGTCTTTTAGTTGTCCATATATGAAAATTTTATTTTGCAGTTTATATAGATTTATTTTTTTGTGAAACACTAGACCTGGAGAGAAAAAGATAAGTCTTTGACATGAGTCACTTCTTTATCAACCTTGGCCTTTGGAGAAATTACTTGCTATCCTTTGTATTTGAAGATGACAATACTGACCCACTCAAAATAGTGCATATGCTTTGAAATCTTTTTTCTAAAAGTGAGCATGGATTCAAACTACCTACTCATTCTTTCAGTCTTACCTACTCCAGGCATGACTAAGCACAACTTTCTATAAGAGGTCTAGTATCAGAAAGCAATTTCCAAATATGATGCTTTTAAAATGGGCAGATGTATTCCTGATAAGAAGGACTGGACCCCTAAAAGTACTGGCAGTAAAAATGAAAGCATCCTCTCCCAGATGATTCTATACTGATCACATCTTAAGTCTTTTGCTTTTGCATCTTCTTTGTTCTTTTCTCTCAGCTTTGGCCCCAGGCTTCCTTGGTATCTGACTCTGTTCCATCATCTTACATATTTCCTTAGACTAGGAATTAGACATTTCCCTCCTTTCTACCATCTCATAGCATTTAATTCCTTTGGTCCTCATTTTGACAAACAAAAACACATTCCAAAACTGGCTTTTACAGTTGGCATCTATCCTCCTTGAGATATAGTCCAGATACACTGTCTGATTGAGAAGGAGGTGAAGCCTTATAAAATGGAACTAAAAATTTAGTTTGAATCACTAGTCTTGTGCTCATTAACACTATATACTGTATATAAATTCCAAAGGTTGAGTTATCAGATCTATTTACTATATTTATACTAACAACCTCATTAGTAAAAATTGTGAAAGACATAAGTGTAAATACAATTAGATCATGTAGATTCAAATGCACGGATATTACTTAGATCTGAAAGTCAAAGACAGATAAAGCAGTCATAATTAGTACAATTCAATATAGCACTATAAGGTCAAATTACAGAAGTGATTTTTTTTAATGAACTATCTAATAGAGAGATTTAGTAGTTCTGGCCTACTCCCGCCATATGTAAACAACAAAATCTTTAGGTAGTTACTAATCTCTTCATACCATAATTTTTCTCTCTTGAAAAGAAGAATATTACTAATCATCATAAATCTTTCAGAAATATTCAGGATGCAGTTGAGAATAATAACAATTATAAAACCACTATATGTAATTCTCACTACTAGTATATTTAATGAAGTAGAAACATTTCATTACTCTTACCCCTTTAATGAGGTTATTAAAGCACAGATGTATTAAAGTATTTTTAGAGTTGACATAGATTCAACTTTCTTGCAAAAATAAATCAGAAAAGAAAGGCCTAAGTGTAAATATTGAGTTCCTTGAAAAGAATGAAACACATTGAAATTTAGAAGTAATTTCTTAAAGGCAAGTAAAATAAATGATATATACATTTAGTGAATTAAATAATGTATGTGTTGTATGTAAGTATGTCATAATTCCATAGTGTTAAGCAAAGTCAATGTCATGAAATGCAAATAACAGAAAGACCAGAAAAAGTGGTATAATTTTAAAAGAGGTAATAAAGAAAAATGAAATGTAGAAAACTTATTAAATAAAGAAGAGAATATGCAATAAAAACATATTTATTTATTTTTGAGACAGGATCTTACTCTGTTGCCCAGGCTGGAGTGCATAGATATGATCATGGCTCACTGCAGCATTAATCTCCCTGTGATCAGGTGATCCTCTCATCTCAGCCTCCCAAATAGTTGGAATTACAGGAATACACCACCACACCCAGCTAATTTTTACTTTTATTTTAGTCTGGTTTTGCACTCCTGGGCTCAAGTGATCTGCCCGTATTGGCATGAGTCACCTTACCTAGCTAAAACATTTTTATAGTTTATTTGCATGCTATTTGTTGCTGTTAAATTGCCTTTTAGGATAGAAAAGAGACATCTACAAGTTCTGACAGCAAAAAGTGAAGCGACAATCAATAAACTGAACTGTCCTGAGTATCTATAAAGAAGCTGCCTGATTAAAGGAATTTTAAAAAATTATTAAATATTTCTCATCCTGAAAAACAAATGGACATATTAGATAGAACCACCTATCTGAATGATTACATCTATATGTTCAGTGTTGCTATGCTTAATCGCCAGCTTGCATAATGAACAATCTTCCAAACCTTGGCGTGAACTGTATTTTTAAGATGAAGGAACCTAGACTCAAAATAATGCATATCGGACATAAGAAATGCAAATGCTAAGATTCTGGCCTTAATAATTTATAGTATTTGAAAATAATTCTGACTCCAAAACCATTTCATCCAGCAATAAAATAAGTGTGGGTAAAGTACAGTTTTGCATTTTATTTTTTTTAGTAGTGTTCAAATAAGTGAGTTTAACTAAAACTTTTTTTTCCTACTAGGATCTTGTAAACGTATCTTACTGTAAGGCTATTTGAAGACTAATATTTCTATACCTAAGCAAATCTTGGATAATTGAATCATTACTTGTCTAATTTTCAAAAGCACATAAAAATAGATGTGGTATGACAGAAAATGATGTTAGTAAATAAAGACAAATAGTCTAGACTGTCTTTGTAGGAGAAATACCAATACAATGCCCCAAGGTACTTTCAAGACCTATCGCAGAAATGCTAAGAATTATTAATAGACAACACTACATTTATACATTTTAATTTTAATTTAAATAAATCAAAATTCTGTTTGCTAAAGAGAATATTTAAAAAGAAACAAATTAACTGCTATGCTTAAACAAATGGTGAAATGAGATAAGTGAGTACATTCAACCTACATAGTATGAGAATATAAAACACATAAAAGATAAAGAAGAGAAAAATTAATTAATGGGGAAATGTTTTAAATGGCAAAAGTATATTGGCTATTTTATATCCAAATGGCAGTCTGAATGGACAAACCCTTTATTTATTTTTTTTCTGACAGTGTGGGCTGTGTCTGTCTCATAATCATATTGCAAATACATTAAAAATTCAGTATTTTTTTTTTGTAAGTTTGAAAGAGCTCCCTAGAAGATGAATGACACAAATGAGGGGGTGGGAGTAGAATGGAAAAAAAAAAAATAAATCATCCTGAACTACAATGAACATTCAATAAAAACAAGAATAAATACCTTTTTTTTTCTCTTAAAATCAATAATTGAATCAATTGCATTTTGGTGTTCTTTCTCTTTTTCTCTCTCATCTTTTTTCTCTTTCTTTTTGAAAGAAAATGTATGACCTGAAATATTTCGGAACAACTTGTGTTTCTTTGTGAAGTGAAAATAAAGAACAGCACCATCACCACGGTGGCTCTAGGAGGAGAGTCAATGGACTATTAAATGGGAAATCATCTGTTTTCAGATTTTACTTTGCTACCATTACATCCCTCCAGTGAGCTGTTATCTGGCAGAGGGGGCCTTAATCGCCTCCTACGCTGGCAGAAAACTTCCATGCATTTAGCACAGCTATTCATATCATAATGTGCAATCACCTCCACACAAAAATTCCAAATAAAATATATGTTTTCCCAGCACAGCAGTGCCATTAGTGCATCTAACTGCCCACCGAACTCCATGGTCCTAATGTTATTATATTCCAGCATGTTGAAGGCTCATTATTTTCTCTGAGCCTATTTGTTGGTTCACAGTTACTTAGTTAATTTTCTCTTTTTTTCTTTCTCACATTGGGTGTTAGTCTCTTGGTGTAAGACATACACAGACATAAGTAAATGATATAAAATCAAATATTACCACTAAGTTGTATATATGGTTTGGCTAGCAATGAAAGTATATTTTGTTAACAACTCCTCTGCTCTAGCTGCTGTATAGTTAATGGTGAGAGAACATGAAAGCAAAACAGCAACCAACGGGCCTGGAGAAAATGCACTTGATGCTTTCCCCAAACAGCTGCTATTTGATTCAGGAAATCTGCCATGCAACAGATTAAAATGGACTCAGACAATTATGTAGCCATGAAAAAAAAAAAAAAAAAAAAAAAAAAAAAACACCCTTCAAGCATGTTGCACATTTCAGAAAATACATTTAAATGGTTTCTTTATATTCAAATTTTAAACATCATATATATTGTTCTTGGGAGGAACACTGAGAAAATCTTGGATTCGAGAAAGAGGAGATGGAAATATTGAAAGAAACACATGCCTTTTAGATCCTTAAGTTTACATTCTGCTAGCTTAATATTTGCAGAAACTTTCCTCCATTTGTATTTTCTTTATAGACACAATTGTGTTATCAGATAAATTGCATAATAAAGTGATGACTTTATTCAGAGCATGAAGATACCAAGTCAGGGCTGAAACCCTCACTTGCTTGAAAATCACACGTCAAACTTGGTATCAAATCTTCACTTCTAAGAACACAACAGGACAAACTCAAGTGTCCTCTCCAGACCTCAGTGTCTTCCTGTAAGAGCAAAGGTGGTGAACTGTTTGATATCAAAGGCCCCCGCCTGTTGCAAAAAAGTAGAATCCTCGACACACTGGCAACATGATCTCTCAAGGATTTTTCACAATACACTGGAAGGGACATAGTCCAGGTAAGGGAGGGATGACAGTGGTTGGGAATATGGAATTTATAATCTTTTCTCCTTCAAAAAAATCTTGTAGCATGGAGGCAATTTATAGTACTTGCATACTTTTTCAATTACTCTTGGGATATCAGTATTCAGCAATAGTAAAGATTTTTTATATACAAATTAAGATCTGAATGTCTGACCTTTTCTCTGATATGTGATATTTGTAACTTTTCCATAGAAGTGTTTATAATAAATGGTTCTTATAATTTATATCATAATTTATATCTGACATTCAATGGTTTTCTAGTTATTTTATGCTGTAAAGATTCTCCATCCTCCAATGTGTTACAATCACCTAGAAAATAGCCAAGATGACTTCTCTTTCTTAAAGGGCAACCAGAATAAGATAAGTGAATTTGCCAATAGCAGAGTTGATCCTTCCTAAGGTATTCAATTAGCATCAGTTTTCAGTTATTTTATTATACATTAATGAATAAAATATAGAAATAAACATTGTAAATCCAAAAATAATTAGGTGATCTAGACAATAATATAATACCTTGCAAAGAAACATAGGTAGGAGTGTAAATATTTTATTATTAAATATGTTTTCATTATTAAGAAGAATGGCTAAGATAACTTAATATGGCATTGTATAGTTTATAAGAACTAGCTGTTTATGAACCTGGGTAGTATAATTTAGTAAAGACACAAGGCTTTCCCAGAACACATACGACAAAATTACTTATGTATGGACATTTTGTTAAATTCATAAAAACATATTGCTAGAAGATTGTTAAAGATTTAATATATTATTGTGAATCTCAGTTGCCATAGTTTCAATGAAAAATTTAAATGGACACCATTTACTTCAGGTACCTCATATTCAATTCAGTACATAGTAAGTACTGAATTGCTGTTCACTGGCAATTATTAAAGATAACGTTCAGGCAACTGCTTCAGTCCTATCATGGAAGGAAGCTAGTACATACACTCCTTACTTCTAATACGACTAAATATATATAATGGCAAAACCATACCTTACTAATTCTAATTGCAACAAGTGACTCTTTCCTAAGGGAAATTCTTATAATATATTCAAGAAACTAATTTCTTCCCAAGTAAGAGCATGTCCAAAAAATTAGCAGTTTAGGCTTAAATATATCCCTTTTTGATATATTGTCAGTGTTAACACTGAAGTCTGAGAGAAAGCAGAACTTTCTTAAAGTTTTATTTTACTTAAAAAAAAAAAAAAGCCTTGTTATTAGAGAAAGAATGAAAGATGAAAGGCAGTTTACTTTCCCCTGAAGGTTTGTCAGTCATTACACTTAAATTTCCTTAGCCAACCCCGCTTCCTTTTTTTCTCTGCTTTCATTGTTTGCTCTCACTCTTGACTCCTTTTTCCATACCTCATTCACAAGGCTTGCTAAACCACAAACACCCCCAGAAGAAATCCAAACACTTTCCATTCTTCTTTCAGAAATCCATTTCCTTCACAAAGCTACTTAATTAGATGGAAGTAAAGTGCTAATTTGCTAAGGGGAAAAGATCATTTGCATATCAATTTACACACTTTTCTCCAAGTATTTATAATTAGAGAGCAATCAACAAGCATTTGAAGGCTGATAGAAAAGGGGAAAATGCTTCCTGCAGTGATTAAGGAAGCAGTAAAGTATGTATAGGAATGGGCACTGGAGCCACAGGCCCTCAGGTTGAGCAATTAATTTAACCTTTTGGAATCTCAGATTCTTAGCTATAAAATGGGAATGTGCTTACTATAAACCTTTTATAGGCTCTGAGGATTAAACTCAACATGTATAAGGGCCCAGTACAAAAGCATTGTCTCTCCATAGGTTGTCAGTGGATCAGTAAGAAACCATTCTTTTAACCTGTTTGGCTCACATACTTTTCTGTATAAACAAGAAAAAATTTAGCTACTCAGGATGGTTGGAAATTTAAACAAGACCAAATATTTAAAATATCTGACACATAGGAAGGAATTCATAGATAGTATTTACAATTACTATTTCAGTTCCAGATTTTATTTACTGCCTTCTTTCATTACAGTATACCTTTCATCTTCATTAGATCTGCCAATGAACCCAACTATATTTATTGTCACAGTCCCTTAGATTTACCTCTTTCCTTTTTCCTCATTTTCCCTTTTACTATTAATCGACTATCAATTAAACACCATTTAGATATGGAGAAATATAGTCTGAAAGAACATTAGAAGTTACCTGGATAATAATTTCCATATATTTTATGAAGCCTGAGGTTTATTCATAGACACTCAGGAGCTGACATAAGAAGACAGAAAAAGCAGAAACACAGGAAAAGGAAGACAGAAGGGGAAGGAGGTAGAGAAGGTGGAATTGGAGGAAGCTATAGGATGAAGGGGGTTGAATTTCAATATTTCTTTAAGCATTTCCAACAATGACACTGTATTTTTCTCTCTTGACTAATACACTTTTGTTAAAACACAGACTACATATTAAGGCTAAATAGTATCCTATATTTAGAAAAAATAAGGTCAATGATGACTTGTTTAGAATATGAAGCAGGCTTATAAACTAAACTGGAGTTAGAATCAAAATATCAGGGTTCCCTTGCTGTGGTTCTTCCATATTCAATCACGGTAGTTATTTCCAGTCCTCTTCCCCCTTCCTTCCTTCACTTGCAAATATGCTGATTTGGCAGCAACATAAGAAATAATTTTTTCAAAGAATTATTTTCAAAACATGGGATTAATGGAGATTACCACAAAAACTCCCACATATCTAGAACATTTATGGGCAGTTGTTTAGACTGTATTTTATTCTTCGTATATTTAAAGATATTGATTTGATCTTTAACTCCCTAGATGTAGACCAAACTAAACTACTGGCAGTTTCTATTTTGTGCTGTTTTATGTCCCCATGGCTTTGGACAGTAGTTTCTCTGCCTACAACACTCCCCATTAGTCTTGCCTTCCTTTGTTCCTGTCTGCCAGGGAACTCTTCATTTTCCAAGTCTCAGGTTAGTCTCAAGTCCTCTTTGAGGACTTCCTTCAGTTCAGCTGGGGGATCTCTAGGTTGCTTCTCCCTATCATGACCTGAATCTGGATAAGCAGTTAGCATCCTGAATGACATTTATTTGTCTTCAGGACTGTTTATGCAGGATCATAACACCTGGTAGAAATATTACATTATTTCATCTTCATTTAGTCTGTGCCTAGCAAAAAGGTGAGCAAATATAAAAACTTTAATGACATTTCTGAACTTAAACAAACTGAGAAGAAACTTTGTAATCTTCATGGACATTTCTAAATATCACTTATAACACTTCAGCAAAGCCTATATATATTTTTGTGGTATTTTATATGGTTCCTTTCCTGATTCTGGAAATAAATTGTAGTAAGTTTTTATATGAAATAATATTAGAGTCAATATTGAAGCTATTCAAATGTTCTCTTAATATCAGTTTTATTCACATTTTATATATTTTATATTAGTGTATTTGTTTATATTTTAATTGCCATTTAAAGTTGAGAAAGGCTTCAGATTTTTAATGTATTCAACATAATTTGTTTGCATTATAAACTATTTTAAAATTAATTCCTCTGATTTGAAATTCAAAGTAACAATAATTTCTAAGAATTTTAACTGCAAAGGTAAGCCACAATAAAGGCAAAAATAAGCAAAACAGCCACAAAGCATAGGATTGTGACAGAGAGAAAGGAATTAAGAAGTGAAAGGTTAAAATTTAAGTTAGACATTGCATGTGATAAAACTTATGTGAGAATATGAGAACAAGTGCTTTATCTAAGGTAAACAAGCAGTTGTGTGTGATCATCTCTAAAGTGAGCCTCCAGGGAAAAAACTCCAATGGATAATTCAGAAGGTAGTATTTTAAAAGTTGATATTAGAATTTTAAAAGAATTTAAAATACAACATTAAAGTCTTTTTTTTATGCTCAAAAGTGTTAAACACTCTTCTTAGAGAAAGAAATAGAAAATAAGATAACATCAATTTATTTGCAGCATGGTAGTCTGGGAATCCAAAAACATATTCATTTCTGATTACTCATGGCCCACCAAATAAAGATTACAAAAGTCTTGTGGGAAGTATTTCTAATAGGTATTGTAAAATTTAACTCATGAATTCATTTTAGTTTTGGACATATGATTTACATTTTAATTTTGGAAGTATGTTCTTTTGGTTCTCCTGATACTAAAAAAGAACTTTACAAATGCTAAAGTGCTTTATCAGCTCCAGAGAGGCAGGTAACCTACCTCTATTCTATATGGCCCCTGCAAATAACAAATGCACATTTTACTTTAAAATATATATTTATTTGCATTTTCAATTCTAAGAAAGAAGAGTGGATCTTTATTTTGCTAAAAAGAAAGCATATTTTGAAAGCAGCACATTTTACCTGACAATTTAAATAAAAAGAGTGTTCTAATTTTAACTTACTCTAATATGAAGGAAAGAAAGCAATTCCTAGTTCAAGCTTAGGGTAAAAACATAGCATATACTTCATTTTTATCTCATGTTCATATTTTAGAAAATAGAGGATGAGGAGACAAAGGATGGCTAGGTTGTTCTTACTGGTTCAGCATAGAGATATATTTTAAAATACCAGCATTAGAAGGTTCACCTTTCTGTCACAAATGTAATTATAAGTTTATTTCTATCCAAATGATTATAAAAAAATGTTTAAAAGTCCTGATTACCAAAGAGAGTTTAAACATTATTACAGAAGCTAGCAAAAAATAGTTGTTTGTCATGCAGACTTAGACTGAGCTGGAATAAAAATGTCAAAGTAACTTCAATAAAGAGAAACTGATTTATCATCATCCTTTACTGAATATCTTATTTTTCCTAATAGACTTCATGCTTGGAGGTGATAAAGCCCATCTTGAATCTTTCCTTTGATAAACTTATTTCTTGAGTAATATCTATTTTTTATTAAACAAAACTAATCAATGATATTAGGTGTTTATAAACAAATAATGACTTTTGATCTTCACTAATCGAATCATGCAAAGAAAATTAGCACTCAGAATTACCAGGATAGCCATAGTACCATTTCACAAGTCCTTAAAAAAAAAACGAATTCATCTGAGTTATAAAATTTAAAAAAGAAAAGGTCGGGAGATTTTTTTCATGCATTCAAATCAGTGATGATGACAGTCACCATGTCTCTAAGTTTATTAATGGTATAATTTTTTAAACAATGAATGGTTCTCACAAACTAAAAGACAGTAGATATTGACCTTTAGTCATATTTACATCTTTTTCCTGACAGCCTGCCCACCTACACTGAGAAAGAGGTACTGCTTTCATCTCTTCTCCTATTCTTTATTCTTTGTGACAAGTCTACATTGTAAAATGAAAAATTAGACATTTTTTTCTTATCTTTACCAAACATCTTTAAAGGTATGTTTTTGTTTATACACTCAATTCAATACTGGTAGAGAGACAAGCCTAATCTTTTGAAGAACTCTACTTTTTATGAGATAGCATGCAAAATATTTGAGGAGAAAGAGTCATAACTAAGTGATTGTGCCTTTGTGTGGAATTCAAAGCCTATAACAGCTTCTTACCTAAAGTCGAATTGGAAACTGTAAATAAGTTCTAAACAGTGTTCTCTTGAACAATGATTTGAGCAAGAATATTATAGTCAGATAATGATATTAAATGCAGTTGAGAATGCTGTGTTCCTCAATGGTGATCAAAGTAAAAATTCAGCTCTGATGCCTTATTTCTCACGAACACTTTGCCACTTTAATGAAGTATTTGGATAATTTTAAATCTTTACCAGTAACAAAAATCAATACCTTATTATTAGAAAATAAAATACATATTGCATGGTTCACTCTTTGGAGTCTGGCTTTCTCAGACTCTTACATATATAAATACCGTAATGAATATTTGACATTTTATTGCAAAATTAATATTTTTATTGCAGTCCACTTTAGAAAGTAAATTACATTTATTGCCTGTAAGAAAAAAATGGAGAAAGTATATAGTGATGTTTTAAATTAATGTTTCTCCAAATTAAGTGGGCATATAAATCACTGAGGATCTTGTTAGAAGGCAAACTGATTCAGTAAGTATGGGCTAGAGCCTGAGATTCTGTATTTCTGCACTGACGTTGATGCTGTTGCTCAGTGGACCACACAGAGGGTAGCAAGGTTCTAAAAGATAGCAATAGGCTGTGACCCTATGGCCCAAAAAGGAACTTTAATGTGTTGAGGAGCTAAACATACATTTTTCTATGATTGGCTCCATTCAATTTCAATTATTTTTTATGATTAAAAAATATAATTTCAGCTTGGTTGCAAATGTACTCAATCATTTGGGGTAAGTAATTTGACCTATATAGGGGATCTTTTGTAGTTCTTATTTTACCGCTTGAAGAAAGTTTGAGATATGAAATAAATACAATTTTTAAATCAATTGTTAATAGGAATACTGATAGAAACAGCTACAATAAGAAGCTTTTCTAAATGTCATGTATAATGCCACAGTCTACTGTTTTTGAGGAAAAAAATCTTGTTTGCTGGCTTTCATCATGTAACAGTTTGCCCACTTGTAGCTGATTTGTGTGCCCAGAATACATGAAAATGCCACTATATATTTTTAGTTATACTTTGAGTTCAGACCTTAACAGAATTTTCTACTATTTTGATTTATCTGTCATAACACACTTCCTCTTTTGATCTTACATGTATGTCAACAGCACTCTGTGACATTTAAATGCTCATCACAGCATTAAAAACATTTTATTTCAATGCTTTGATTCAGAGGGTTTGGATATAGGTTACTGGTTTCCCAAGGAAGTAAAGTATAAGTAAGAACAAAGCTATTTAAGCTCGATCATCTTATTTAATACAAATTATTGCATTATAGAGTTAATAATATTACAACTACATATTTAGAGAGATCATATCTAAGTATATGGTCATGAATTTTACTTTCCAGATTTTATATTAAAATAATGAATTTTTATATCTCAAATTATGGAATGAAGTTTAGGATACAGATGGACAAAACGTTAGTTTCAAATATTTTTAAAATATTGTTTTGTGGGCATTTGTATTTGGCAACATATTTGCTATACAGTCAGTGAATTTTATTATCACATTGAATTTCTTTTAAATAATGTTTTTAAGTTTTTCTAATTTTAGTCATAAACATTCAGAGTTTATCTTCTAAAATTTAGCAGCCAATTAAGCTACCAATGTAAAAAACAGAAAATGTTAATTGGGATAGATAGGTGCAATTACAAAAGCCAACATAGAAAAGGTGTTTTTCTCTTGTGAACTTACATGCATTGCCCTAAAGATTCCTACTGCTCCAAAGAATCCTTATGTGTACTCGTCAAGGGGTAAGTGGCTATTTTAGGGTGTCCAGAGAACCACTTCAGCAAGGTTTCATCCACTGAATAACAATTTCAATGTTACTGCAGACAGGTGTCATAGTCAACCAAAATAAATAATCTGAGTAAAATAAAATAGCTCTTCATAAAAGCTAGCCAAAGGCTTAGAAACCAGACATGAACATACTTATTTGAGTAACTTTTCCCATGGTGGGGTGCGGTGCTTCACACCTGTAATCCCAGTACTTTGGGAGGCTGAGGCAGGTGGATCATGAGGTCAGGAGTTCAAGACCAGCCTGGCCAAGATGGTGAAACCTGTCTCTACTAAAAATACAAAAAATTAGCTGGTGTGGTGGGGGGTGCCTGCAATCTCAGCTACTTGGCAGACTGAGACAGAGAACTGCTTGAACCCAGGAGGCAGAGGCTGCAGTGAGTCGAGATCACACCATTGCACTCCAGCCTGGGTAACAGAGTGAGACTATAAATAATTGAATGAATGAATGAATGAAAAATAACTTTCCCCTTTTTATCTCAATTTCCCTCACCTTTTTCACAGAAAATATAATAATGATTATACCCTGGTGCTACAACAAAGCATAGTGCTAAGCGTGGCAGGGAAGTCCGGTGACCCCTGGTGAAGACTGAGCCTACACGGAAAAGAAGGAAACTGTAGAATTGAAAGAATGAATGAGCTACAGGAGTGGCTATGAGCAGCCCTCAGTATTAATACTGTTTTTTCCCAAAGCCAGCCCCAAATTGACAAACTTTTAGTTATTATAAAGTGTTTGTTTTTTAATCTTTAGATTAAATTTGATGAAAAGATTTATAAAAGAGAGAATAGAAGTTTCAAAGTCCCAACACTCTTGATTCAAACTAAAATTTTGGGACCTGAAAACATTTTTTTTTCCTCATTTATTTTATTGCATTTTAGGTTTTGGGGTACATGTGAAGAACATGCAAAATTGTTTCATAGGTACACACGTGGCAGTGTGATTTGCTGCCTTTCTCCCCATCACCTACATCTGGCATTTCTCCCCTTGCTATCTCTCCCCAGCTCCCCACCCCCCACCGTCCCTCCCCTATTTCCCCCCAGCTGACCCCAGTGTGTAGTGCTCCCGTCCCTGTGTCCATGTGTTCTCATTGTTCAACACCCGCCTATGAGTGAGAACATGCGGTGTTTGATCTTCTGCTCTTCTGTCAGTTTGCTGAGAATGATGGTTTCCAGGTTCATCCATGTCCCTACAAAGGACCCAAACTCATCGTTTTTGATGGCTGCATGACAAAGGGCTGATATCCAGAATTTACAAAGAAATGAAAACATTTTACATATATTTAACACTAGATTATTTCCAAAATATTTGTATAAACACGGACACATTTGATCTTCATAATCACCTTTTGAGGTATACGTTATAAGCCCGTTTGACTGATGAGAACACAGAAGTTCAAGTTACCATTCCAAATGCCCACAGTCAGTAAGCAGCAGAGCCACAACCGGAATGCAGGCTTCTGACTACAAATCCCCTGTTCTACCATCTCACCTTTTCTACCTACACTCTGAAACTGTCTTGTTATCCCAGGAGATGACATTTACAGTACATTCTATTTGAAAATAACTCCACAATGAGGAACATCAGAGGGATAATCTTGTACTCAAAACATAGTAAATGTCAAGACCGACCTTCTTTAACAATGGCATTGATCAATGTTTTGTAGGAGTTTCTGCCTCTCATGATATAATCCCCAGAGTTAATAATAAACCCAGGACATTATTGAATTGACACTGTCAGAAAGCTATTTCCCATTTTGGCCAACTGCATATTTTAGTAGTGAGGCAAACCCCTATGAGAGAAAGGCTGAACATTAATGGCTTCTCTGATTTCCATCTCATAGAAATGGCAGATGAGTCTGTGCCATCCTAGGTCTGTGCCAAACCCTGAAGCTGAGAGATAAGAGGCTAGCCAGAAAATAGAAACATACAGTTTGAACCCTGCAATCCAGTTACTGCTATAGCTATAAACTTAAATACCTACTCTGCGAAAAGCCTGGTTATTTGGCTGGGAGGATGACACCTGAGCTTAACTATCTACTTCTTCAATGGAAGATTCTTTTCCTTTCTTTTTAAAGCATTTTTTTTTCTTTATTAACTAGAGAATAGCTGCTTAAATTATTTTATAAAACAAAGTAAAGGATTAACAGGTAAGTATGTTGGTAAACAGACAAACATGCATATATACAAATAATGTGATACTTCTCTGCCTTTTATGTAATGATCTTCATTTAATTTTAAATGTATTAGGTATCTTTGTCATTTTACTTTTCTAATGGACAGAGTAATAAAGTAGTGAAAATGCTCAATGATGACTATGAGGATAAAGAAGCACTCTCAAATGCTAGAGGTGGTTTTTAGTTTTCCTGGACTGCCTTAACAAGTTACCACAAACCAGGATGGCTTAAATAACCGACATTTGTTTTCTCAGGTCTGGAGGCCAGAAGTCTAAACTAAGGTTTCTGCAGGGCCATGATTTTTCTGAAGGATCTAGAGAAGGATTTGTTTCATGTCTTTCCTGTAGTTTCCGGTGTTTGCCAACTACTACTTATTGGCTTGCAGTGACATAATTCCAACCTCTGCTTCCCTTTTCACCTTGTGTTCTCCCTGTTTGCCTATGTCTTCACACAGTGCTCTCCTTGTGTGCATGCCTGTGTTCCAATTTCCCTCTTCTAACAATCACTTTAAAATTATTTTTAATATTTATTTTTAAGCTATAAATTGACAAATTATAGTTAAACATATTTATGGGGAATAAAGTAATGTATAATTTATATAAGGAAAAATCATTTATATTGGATTAGGGCCCACTCTAATGAGCTGATCTTAACTGGATAACATCTTCAAAGACCCTGTTTCCAAATGCAGTCATATTCATAGGTACCTGGGGGGTCACGATTTTAAAATATCTTTGTTGGTGACATAGTTCAACCTATAACAAAGGAAAACTGGAAAACTATTAGACAAGGTTTGAATAGCCATTTGAAAATATATGTCAAAAATTAAAATATGTAGAAATTTTGATCAAGTGTACTCTTCCTAAAAATTTCACCTAAAAAAAAACTCTTATAGAGATTTGTAAATATAAAAGTATATTCTTCTTAGAATTGTTTATGAAGTAATGGAAGACAATCTATATATTTATCAGTAAATTAGCATATGCCCATATACTGTAGTAATTTTACAAGGTAAATTTTAAAGAATGACAATGGGCATGAAATTAAATTTATGTAAAAATGTGTGGATGGATTTGCTCACTAAAACTTATGAAATCACTAACAGAAGTATCTTTGAAGAGTTATATTATACAATTTTATATGTCTTTTTATTAAAATAATAATGTATCCCTAAAAGCAACTGATTAAGATAATTTTAAAGATATAAAGTAAGAAATGTTGAATAATGCTGATTTCCTTTTTTTTAAAACAATGAAATTCTTCAGAGATATTTTTATTGTCTTTTAAACAATCTGTATCTCAAGTTGAGGTCTATAATGCAGAGTTTGTAGTGTAATCTATCAAGGAATTCAACAGTATTAAATGTGGAATAAAAGATTCCATCTACTAAGAAAGATTACACAGCTGCTATCCAGTTGCATTTTGGCACTTGTTTATTTTTTCATTCATTTATTTTGTTTGTTTCATTTACTTACTATTGTATCCCCAATGCCTGGAAAAGCAACTGGGAAACATACACTATTTTTGTTTAAGGAATGAATACATGAAATTTTAACTAATTAACAAGGGAAGGGTAACACTTGATTTGCTTGCCTTTGTATCAACATTACCCAACACAATGATTGGTATGCAATGAGCATTCATGTAACCTGTTACTGAGCTTTCATCTATGTTACTGATCAATGATAAGTAGTTCAAAAATAACAATAATAAATTCTCATCTAGATATACTGAGAGATCTTGCAATCTTTCTGGGTTTGTTTTTTTTTTTTTTTTTTGGCTGAGAATCAAAGTCTTTATAAATCAAAGGCTAAATTGTGATTGATTAATTAACATCAAGTAAGTTGAGCACCTTTCCAGAGCTCACTGAGTATGAGTGCCTATTCACTCTTTTCCCACTTGTAGACTTTTACCTTCTGGGGGACTATATTATCACAATTCATTTATATATATGTATATATGCTATATATATATTCATATATATATATTGAATATGAAAATATATAGCTATATATATATTCATATATATAGCTATATATATGAATATATATATATAGAGAGAGCGCACATAAGTAATATGGCTATTCTTAACTCAATTATTAAATCTATGTACCTTGCTGTCTGATTGTACTATTTTCCATACTTGCTTACAAGTTTTTGTCTCTGTTTCATTGAACATTGCTGGCATTCCTCATTGAAATGCAATAACTCTTTTACAATTATACATTTGTTTCTTAATAGCATTATGAGTCAAATTAAAATATGTTCTTATTCAATTGCAAACATATATAAGCCCATGCTGCCCCAAAATCAAGACATATATTTTGAGATTTGATTTAGTGAAGCTTTTGTTGTTGTTTTTTAAATTCAGAGCCTATGATGCAGCTACAGAATCCATCATCATTCTCTTATGTATTTACACTTAAACACTTATAGGACATGGCCCATCAGGGTGAACATATTAACTAAGAAAATTAAGAAAGAAAATATATATCCTCTTAACAATAACTTCACCGAAAGGCCCAAAATACATATATTTAATGACTATGCAGATGCCCTGCTCAAACTGCTCCTGGGAACATAACAGAATGACAGCCTCCAGCTTCTGCACCTTTGCATACACCACTGTGTTCAATGGGCCACACTTCGATAGGCTGCTTCCAGCCAGTGAGTGAGCTTGGCAGCCTTGCTAGAGCAAGACCATTCCTGTACAAAATTCCTCTAATGAAATGCTGTGGTTCTAGGAATCCCCATTGGCCTGGCTATGAATTTTGGCACTGTGGTCTGAGACTCTTTCTTTCCTGTCTCCTTTTACAGGTTTCAGACCTATATCACAGTCTGAAAAGTCTGTCTATTTTAACCTCCTGCCTGTTTATCTTTCACAAGCATATCTGCCAATAAATCTGTTGTGCATTTAATCTCATCTTGTCATTTGTTTCTCAAAGGAGCAAAACAGACACAATATTTGATGATATATTTGATAATATTTGATGACATAATATATTTGATGACCTATTATATCCTCATAATAATATAAAATAAAATTTTAAAAGCAATCAATGTTTGCATAGTACAGATACACATTTGTAAATATACAACAATATGAGAGAGAATATTTGAATAACAAATATCCCAACCGACATGTCTCAGGTGGTATATATTTATAGAGTGTGATGGCACACACCTACTTGATTTAATTTTACTATGCATTGGTTAATATTCCCTAGAATATTCAAAAACGTTTAATTTTTTAAAACTATTATGTACATAGCAATGTATTTGGTAGAACAAAAACAAGAAAATTTAGCTTTCACTATGAGATCTGAAACAAAACATGATAAAACTGTCTCTGGGTGATGTCCTCATGATGTTCATCTTTTAACTAATAACAAAAATCAAAACTTGAAGCACATTCACTGATTTGTAGCTGAGTCATTTACAGGGCAATACAGAGCTACTAAAGACCACAGAAGCATATTCTGGCCAGCTGTTTTCTTGTGGGTACATTTTGATAACAACAAAATATTGAATAAAATGGCAACAAGAAGGTTAAAATCTGCATGTCTCCTCACATACTTTTTAACATTGCTGATTTATTTTTTTATTATTGCACTTCTTAAAGAATTTATTTTAAACAGCTCAATAAATAAACAGAAACAATGCAGTTTAAAGAATGGCATATCAACATTTTAAATTTGAAGTATCAAAACTGGGAGAGAAATTAATTGGTATGCAAAATATTTTTATCACACTTATCTTAGTCATTTGATGACAATTATAAATGATTGCTGTTTTACATTGATAGCATAATAAGACAGCAGATTTGGTTGCATTAACCATCACTATTTTAATTTATTTGATGCATTGACCAAACTGCATGTTTCCTTTAATTTCAGGAAAAATTCCACCACTTGTACACATACATTTTCCATGGAGCTATTCCTACCCCCCTCCAAAGTAACACTTATGTCTTATAAAAAGAGACTGTCAATAAAAGAAAAAATTCTAATAACAATGACCAGTCAAGTTCAATACCAGTCAAGTAACGAGAGTTCATATGCATTTCATCTAATGATGTGAGGATAAGTAACATAGTATACAGAGAAAATTAAGAAAGAAAATAGATATCCTCTTAATAATAACTTCACAGAAAGGCCCAAAATATATGTATTTGATGACTATGCAGATACCTTATTCAAACTGCTACTGGGAGTGTGAGGACAGCCTCCAGAGTCTGCACCTTTGCATACACCACTGTGTTCAGTGGGTCACACTTCTAATAGGCTGCTTAACAATAAATACAGTAAAATAAATATAGCAAATATTAGCAATAAATATAGTAAACTTTTGGCATTTTTTTTAGGACTTTATACATGTTTCACACTAAAAAGGAATTACCAAATAGGCTACAGTTTTTTTTTTTTAAAGAAGACTAACAAAGCTGAACTGAGGTACACTGCTTTACTAAGCAAGCAAGACAAGGCTACATTTCTTAAGGAAAGAAAAAATAGTTCAGGTTATGTTCTCCACATTAATGCAAAGTTACTGCTTCCAAATTCAAAGCCAAGTTAGAAGAAAAGTAGTATATGTTTAAAAATCTATGACATGGTTGCTCAGAAGGACATAAAATTCTGCAAAAATCTATATTACATTTTAACATTCATACATATATGAATATATATAAATATAACATATATATATATGAAAGTTAGAATGTGGATTTAGATACATTTTATGTATAAAAACAAAATAAAGCCAATTTATATTTATTAATTTTAGCTGTTGAGATAATCTTAATAGTTTAAAAATGAATATGATAGAACTCAATGTTTCCTTGTTTAGTTACAATAAAATGCTTGATATCTTTGAAGTGTGAATAAATTATGGCTGATAAAATATTAGAGGCTCATATTTAAAAATTCTACGTTTGTTTTTAGTATTACTGTTTTCACTAGATGGGTTTTTTTCAGGGGATGGGTAGAAGGGAGGAGGCTATATATTCTGAAAAAAGACTAGTATATCAATCAATAGTGAGATTCAATTATATTTAAATTCTTAAACAGATAAGTCCAAATAACTTTCTGGTAATTATTATTGATTTAAAAACATAATAAGTAATAGCATGGCACACACTGGAGAGTGTATAAACTGGTCCAGAAATTTTAGAAGACAATTTAAAATTATCTAATAAAATTTAATTGCATCTATATTTTCACCCAGCAATTATTCTGCACGTAGCTCATTTTTAACCCGTCCCCTATTCTCCCAGCCCAATGACTCAAATGACCCTATTCCACTTATTTTTCACCCGCAGGGAGAAATTCAATCCATATTTTCACTGTCCAGCACCTCACAGATCCCTTCACTTCCTATCTAATTTCTATGGTTTGGTATTATGATTATTTGTTTATAAATACCTGCATCACTTTTCCCTCTTATTCTCCATCTGGTCTCTCAGAGAAATTAAACTCAACTATTTGCTGACTTAACTGTCATTCTGGGTTTAGCAGGATACTGTTAACTGAACTTACTTAACATTTATGGCCCCTAATCACAAGTGGGCTATAAACCCAGACCATGTTCTATATTTCCCTAGAATATTCACTTTCTCACTTTCCAAAATGATAATTTTGCTTTTATTGCCCCTTCTCAAACCTTCTAAATTTTTCTTCCAATTCAACATCATTTCTGCTGGTATACTCACTTCAGTTTTCACTAACAAAATGGAGAAAATGAGTCAAGATCTACTCAGTTGCCCTGCCCAAATTTGCCCATCTACCTGCATCTGAATTTTCATACTCTGCCTTTTCTTTTCTTACAAGGGAAAAACAAATCCCTGCTTCTAACCAAGACTAACTCCCTCTAAGCGTCCTTTCCTTAGATTTCAGCTTTGCAAGTATGTCCACTCTTTTCTGCAAATATTAATTTTCCCTCATTACTGGAGTATTTATACCTGTATATAAATATGCCTTAAAAACTCAACATTAAAAAAAAATTCCATGTCTTTATGTGTCTCTTCAGGTTCATTTCTATGGTATCCTAAATTGAAACCCCGTCAAAACAGCTGGTTAGAACTGATGCCTCTTCTCTCTCACCTCACATTCCCTCAATACAGCCCAGCTTAGCTTTTGTCCCGACCACTCCAGGCAGACAATTGTATTAAGGTCACTAAGAATGCTTACGTGTCAAATGAAAATAATTAGTTCTCCAAACTTACCGTAATTAAGCAGTGCTCATAGCTTGATTTGACAAAACTGACCACTGCCCTTCTCAAAACGCTTTCTTCTCTAAGCTTCCTGAAATCAGATTCTTTTTTCTTTTTCCTTCTACCTTACTTCACACCTTCAATCATCTTTGCTTCTCTTTTTCTTCCTAATTTTTAAGGTCACTCTTTGGACTTCCTCTATGCACACTATGTCCTTGGATGATCTCATCGAGTTTCTTAGCTGTAAGTATTATCTATGTGCTAACAACTCACAAATTTATTCTATAATCCTTTCACCTGAGTTTCAAGTGCATAAAACATTACCCATCTCAAAATTCTTCCTTCACAAAATAATTCCTTCCTTTATTCAACAAATACTGACTGAGTGCCTATTAATGAGCCAAATACTGTTAAAGGCTCAAATAATACAATAGTGAACAAACCCACATATTTCCACTTGGATATCTAATAGGCAATTAAAATATAATGCATCAGAAGGATATCCTTAATTTTTTCATCCCAAATTGTGAAAGAAAGATAACCTATCAGCGTGCTGAGTTCTTTCTTTCCCTCAGATGCATGTTGCTTTTTCCATCTTAAGAAGTTTGCACTTATTCCTTCTACCTGAGATGCTTTTCTGATAAATCTTTGCATGGCTACTTATTTCTTATCCTTTAAGGACTTATTCCACATATAATTTTCTTCCACAATGCTATCTAAAGGGCCCTCCACTCTCCTAACTCACTTTCCATCTTCTGATCCTAATTTGCTTTCTTTCATTGTTTACATATTCTACATACCACATAGAAGGTGAACTCTATCTCATCCACCACTATAGCTCTATTCCAAAACAGTGCCTGAGACATAACAAACTTTAAATAAATGATAAATTAATGTAAGAAAACATTAAGCAAGCTGTGTATACCATAAGATCCTAGTTATAATAAAATATGTACAAGGGCACAGAAAATTTATTATGAATAATTTTCCAAAGTAATCAAAGCTAACATTTGACCAGTTAATTTAAAAAATTAAGGCACATATACTTCAAATTTATATGTTAATGTAAAACATCTAATTGTAAATATATTCCTAAATGTATTAATGTAGAGCCAAGACCCTTTTCATGGGTCTGCTGATTGGAATTCCTCTTGTTTTGCATAAGTTCCAAACATGATGGATTATCTATGATTTTCAACTTGTTTCTTTTAAGTGAAACAAGAATAAAGAGATAATTACAAAGTACCTTTGTCATTTTTTTCATGCAGTCATTTGAGTTTTCATAGAAACAATGTTATGCTTGCACTTGTATTTAACTATTTTATGTGATGTTTAATTGAATTATAAATTAGTAGGTACAACAAGCATAACTGGTTATAGAAAAAATAATACTGACTTTTAAAAAAAATTATAGTTTAGGTTCTGAGGTACTTGTGCAGATCATGAAGGATTGTTGCATAGGTACACACATGGCAAGGTGGTTTGCTGTCTCCATCCCCCCATCACCTACATCTGTCATTTCTCCCCATGTTATCCCTCTCCAACCTCCTCACCCTCTGTAGTCCCTCCCCTACCCCTCCCACAACAGACTCCAGTGTGTAATGCTCCCCTCCCTATGTCCGTGTGTTCTTATTGTTCAACACCTGTCTATGAGTGAGAACATGTGGTGTTTGATTTTTTGTTCTTGTGATAGCTTGCCGAGGATGATGGCTTCCAGATTCATCCATGTTCCTACAAAGGACACGAACTCATTGTGTTTTATGGCTGCACAGTATTCCATGGTGCATATTTGCCACATTTTCTTTGTCCAGTCTATCATTGACGGGCATAATACTGACCTTTTTTAAGAATACCAAACCATGGAGTCAAAAGAAACATGACAGTAGCCTACTGATGGTGAGTTTTCTGGTTTCTGTGGATGTCAATCTGTATATTTTAACCAGTGGATACAGAGCTTTGGTTACTCTTACCAAAGTTAAGGGAAGGAAGGTTGAGAGCATTTCTACTGGTCCTTAAAATGATAATTATCATTTTCTTTGCTTGGTATGTCAATTAATGGAAAATTTTAATTTTCTTCCACATATTTTTATAGCTTACAAATTTTCTACAGCATCATCTATATAATAAAATATAAATAGTAAATATTCAAATTATGATGTTTTTAAAAATGAATAAGTAACATCTATATTATTGAGATTTTCACTGTTTCAAATTTTAGTTAAAATAACATTTAGTAAGATTTTAAAATCAAAAAAACTATGCAAATTTTTGTCGGTTAAATTTATGTACACCTGCCTTAGGGGCTAGAGAAGTTCATATTTTAAAGATATCTTGCAGTCTTTCATTTATCACTTATTCATTTCCCTTTTCCTTTTGATTTAGTAAAAAAGTTGGAAATAGGAATACATATTTGAAGGCTGCAAGTGAAACCTGAGAAGTTTATTTTATAGACAACATTTAGCAAGAGTAATATTTTGCTTGAAAGCCAGAACCAGAATTCAAATTAACATCTCTTCTCCCAAGGTATTACTCCTAAGATGCCTGAGACATGTGCTATGGAGCCAGAGGCTGTTCTGGAATGACTGCTGAGAAACAAGGGCACTAAAGTATGCAGTAATTCTTTGACATTCAACACTACTTAAATTATCTCAGTTTCTGGAGTCATTTAGTCTAGGTGGCCAAAGAGGTTGACTAAGTCTTTTTCTCTGAAGGATTGTAAACCTATGCTCCCAAAAGTCTGAAATGTTTTTCTCCATTTCTGAAACAAACAGAAAACTGAGCCATTATAGAAATGGCTTATAAAATTACAGAAACAATTTTTCAGCTTCCAGTTTTTTGTTGGACCTCTCTTCTTTTAAGGTATTACCATCATCTTAAATACTTCATGTTTGCAATGAATACCATCTCCCTTTCAAGCCACCTGCTTTTCCAATAGCCCCCTTTCTGTGAAAAGCATTAGAGTCCTCCCAGTTACCTATGCTGCAAAACTCTAAGGCCTCTTTTATCTCTGATTATCCTCCCCTACCTCAAAAAGATCTTCCCATTCCATCATTCCTTTGAGCCCCCTGTGCTCTGTATCAGTCCTTATTAATGCAGGCTTGAATTGCTGCTTCCTACTACCTGCTGGAATGTGTCTGATGCATTCGCACAGAGCCACCAGATGTGTCTTTCTAGAAGCAGGACAGAGCAGGAAAAGCACTAGTTATCAAGTTAGAAGGACGGATCTTAAATGCTCAGCCTCAACCTTACTAATTAAATAAGTAATAACCTTACTAATTAAATAAAATAAACTTCTCAGGTTTCATTTGCAGTCTTCAAATATGTATTCCTATTTCCAACTTTTTTACTAAATCAAAAGGAAAAGGGAAATGAATAAGTGATAAATGAAAGACTGCAAGATATCTTTAAAATATGAACTTCTCTAGCCCCTAAGGCAGGTGCACATAAATTTAACTGACAATTAAATGTCCTTGGGCAACATTCTAAATATACTGGCACCTCAGTTCCATCATCTGTAAAGTAAGAAATAATGCTTATCTGAGAGCATTTGTGTGAGACTTAGAATTAGTGTAAGACAAACATCTTTACATAATCAACACAAATTGCACGATATTTAGCAATGAATGGTAAATGATATTACTTTTATTGCACTCTCCTGTTCTAATATCTTTAATGGATTTCCATGATCTTCCTAGATGGCCTTCCTACTCTGAACAATTTTTATCAAAATGCTATTTTATGTTCATGTTTATAGTCAAGATCCAGTTTGAGCCCTATCTCCCCCCAAATTTCTTTCCCAATGACACCAAACTGTCAAATTTGTATAACATCCATAGCAGGGGTGACCTGTACTTGATGATGCTACAATAACAATAAAAAATATTTATTATTATCAATTTAGCTTTACGTCAAAAGATAGAAACATCAAATTCTCTTTGTATAGGGTTGGTTAGTTTGTTTTGTGAGACACACTCTCTCTCTGTCACTGAGGCTGGAGTGCAATCGCATGATCATGGCTCCCTGCAGCCTCAACCTCCTAAGATCAAGTGATCTTCCCACCTGAGACTGCCAAAGAGCTGGAACTACATGGATGTGCAACCATGCCAGGCTAATTTTTTCCATTCTGTTTGTAGACAAGGAGTCTCACTACATAGCCTATGCTGGTCTTGAACTCCCGAAATCAAGCAGTCCTCTTACCTTGGCCTCCCACAGTGCTGGGATTACAGGTATGAGCCTCCAAGCCCCCTTGGGGTAGGTTTTCATATTGTGAGTAGATCCATCTAGTCACTTCTTTTTTTTTTTTTTTTTTAAGTAGATTAAAGCCAACTCTGCACGTTCTCTCTGGCGGCCACATATATTTGGTTTTTACCAAGACTGTTATCTCCTCTATTTCTTACAGTGCAATTATATACATGGATTTATAGACACTGCCCTGTCCTTCACTCCTTAGCAGTACCCAGAACTTGAAAGTTACTGGAAGAAAGTGGATAAATTTACCAAGAGCCAAAGAAACTCCTAGGAGAAAAACAATCAAGACCACAATCCAGGCCACCTTTGAGGGACTGAGAATGCTCAAGTAGATTTAGATAAGAGAACACAATTCTCAGCTGAAAGTGAGTACAGTATAGACAAGGCCTGAGAGTTTCACAAAAGAGCAGGATCTGGAAATAGCTTTTGACTGACATGGGACTCCTAACTCAGACACTATGGGCAGACTCAGGGGCGTCTTTTGTTGCATAAACTAAAGAACCAGATAACTGAAAATCTGGAATAGTGGGAGTCCAGGTCAATTTGAGAGTAAATTTGAGCCCTGATTCTAGTGGTGAGTGACCAGACAGGATGTGGGGAGACAATTTGCAAAAACGGCCTTCAACACTCAAGGCAATGGAAAAAAGAAGGAACAGAGAGAACCATTTGACTGCCATGTTTTCAGCAGAAATACCAGGAGCCCGAGTATGGCACTAACTCTAGGATTGTGGTAGCACTTTTTGGAGTACTTCAAATTGGCAGCAGCTATGAAATTCTCTAGCTTGAATAGAGTATGTATGTGCTGAGCATCTTACAATGAAACCTGTGGTTCTATCAACTAGCATGCTAGATATGATCATGTTTCTGAGTTTCTTTATCACAGGAATATAGATTTTTTTCCAAGTCCAGTGAGGTAACTACAAAGGAAGTGAACCATTCTTCTTGTTAATTGGGCACATAACATTCTCATGTTGTGTCTTTATGTATAGTTATAATTACAGCCTAAACAAAAAGTAGATAAATGCTCATCTAAATGCATTGTTTTCTATACACATTTCCCACTATGTGATAGCATTTTTTTTCAATGATTTAAGGCTATGTTTCACTTTTCTTATTAAACTGATAATTCTTCAAGTGCAAACATCATGTAATCTATTTATTTATATTTTTCTTATCCTTCACATGATATAATACCATACACTACATAGAGTAGACGTTCAGTAAATATTTGGAGAATGAATGAATGAATATCAATACATAGGAATTTTTTATGGAGGATTGATTTGGTACCATTTCAACATCTGTGTCTGTTTAATAATTTTACTTTCCTCTTCTGGTTCAATTTGGTCACAGGGTATTCTGAAGATTAATGAATAAAATATGTATGAGTTCTTTTAGAAAGGCAAATGAAAGATCAACATAATATTTCCTCTCTGCAAAACAAAGTTGGAGAATTCCTAATATCCTTTAGGCAAACTCACCTAAAAACTCTTCATTTCATTTTTGTCTGAAACATTCTTCTGATTTATTAATGTGGATTTAAAAAGTATTGGCTAAGCATATCTTGGAAATTAGTGCATCAGATTAAATTCTTGACCATTTCTTAGGCCTTTAGATCACAAAACTGCATAGGCTACACTTTTTCAATTTTGTCTTTCTAATGTAAATATAATTACTTAAATAACAGTGTCATGAAAAAAAAAATCAACAATTTGATATTAAAACTAGCTATGAATCATGTTCATTCATTCAGTTAATCTCATCCAGACCATTAAAACAAGCAACGACCTACTCTTAGATTTAAAAGTAAATAAATATTTATACAATTACATTCTTATTCAATTGTCACATTTGTATAAATGAGGATCAAAAGATCCTTTGAGAATGATGAACTGTACTCAGAACATAATAGCACTTGCACTAATGTGTAGAAATGGCACATTTGTGCAGAAATTAGCACATTTATCTTGAAACAAATGGATGTCATTTGTGGAGGATCCACTACTGGCCAGGCATTGTCTTCAGGTCATGTCAAAATTATATATTTAACCTTTACAGTGACACTGTGAT
Organism: Sapajus apella; assembly: GCF_009761245.1. Classification (NCBI taxonomy): domain Eukaryota; kingdom Metazoa; phylum Chordata; class Mammalia; order Primates; family Cebidae; genus Sapajus; species Sapajus apella. Next base: position 47,655,179 of record NW_022436946.1, read on the forward strand.
GTAGGCTGGTTTCTTGAATAGCTAAGGCAACTGAGGCTCAGAAATGTTAAACTGTTAGCAGAAGTTTACAGAGGAATTAATAAACAGACTGTTTTCAAGAGTTAAGTGATTCTGATTACAAAGGTTTTGCTCTAAGGTGGAAATAGAATAGTTTTCCATGGCATGCATAAAAAACCTAAGAAAAATCCATCATTTAATTCTGTGTCCAACAAGCCATCTTCTTAACCCATAAACAAAATGATCTGCCACTGAGAAAAAAAAATGAATGACACATACCATTTTCATAAACTTCTAACTCAAATATCTGTTAAATAAGGATACATTATTCTAATAGCACATTTCAAATCATTGTAATTGGGCTCATTTTTAAGCTTGAATCTAGAAGACTACTAGACTCAAGTTTAAACACATTCTGTATGAAAGCTTCTCATGATTGCATCTAACACACACACACACACACACACACACACACACACTCACATGTATGACCCAAGTATCTACTACAGTGATTTTGCATACAACAGATGATAAATAATGCTGAAATAATGAATGGATTAATTAAACTACAAGCACTCTGTCAAATTCTATGCCATAAGTCACGGGGCCTTTAAGATATGGCAATAATACAATTATTAAAAGCCAACTAGGTTTTCAACATTTTATATGTGAATTCATTACCCCTTTTGATCCTTAGGACAACTCACTAAAATGTATTTCTTCTATTTGACAAGGGAGGCTCAAAGAGGTTAGGTAACTTGCCTAAAGTAACAGCATTAGAGAGGTTTGGGAATGAGATTCAGATGTGGCTTCTGACCTCTATTTATGAATTTAGTCTGTAAGGAAAAGAAATAAGAAGGTTTAGTAGACCAACTGGCTACCAACTTACACAAAACTGGTGTGAAATTCTATAAGGTTAAAAAAGAAGCACAAAATCTAACAGCATATCAAAAGTAATTTTTTTTCTGGTTTCCAATTCATCCTGCTCAACTTTTTACTTTAGATGCTTAAGGATTATTTTATATTTAATTCTGACAATAGTTAAGGTATCTTACTTTATATATAATCTGGCTATTCTACATATCTGCATCTATAAAATGAGGACGATAACTGCCCCATGATGTCATGAGTTAATAACAGGGAGAGAGCAGTAAAATGCAGTAAGCATTAAATACAATTCACAATTACGTTATTTATATTGGATGTCAAATACAAATAGTAACATTTGCTAGTAGCTAGACTCAAAATTTGTATAAAGTAATTGTTTGCGTCACTATTCCTAGGGCTACTGTACAATTCCTAACTTCCTTAAAATTCATATTATTTGTATATGCATATGCTGTTATTTCTAATAACAGAGCTGAGTACGTTTTTGGATCAATTAGGCAGTAGAAATTCTACATTGGTGAGATTCAGAGGTAGATAATTTAAAACAAAAATAATGGATATATCTACTGAGGCATATATTTATATTAAAACATCAGAGGTAGAATTATTGTGGACTATATGTAATATAAATTCTATTGTATGCTAAGTTCTTTATGATAGATTTTGGCATCTCTATTTTTAAATAAAATTTTTCTAAAATTGAGCATGACCAAAAAAAGCTGCAACGTGTTCATTATAAAGCACAGTAGAGAAAATTGTTAAATTTCTTACGGACACACTGAGTCTAAAATTGATGCAATCTACAGTTAAGTGTGCTATATGTTTTTTAATAAACATTTTTATAGTTTATAGCTAATATTTAATAACAAAAATATGCCAAAATGTGATATCCTACTTAACGATGGTTAAACTTGTGATGTTTTACTTTATGATGTTGCAAAAGCCATATGCGAAAAGTAGAAATTGTACTTCAAGTACCCATACAACAATTCTGTGTTTCACTTTCCATAAAGCATTCAATAAATTCCATTAAAGATTCAACAATTTGTTGTAGAATAGGCTTCGTGTTAAACGATTTTGTCCAAACGTAGGTTAATGTAAGTATTCTGAGCATGTTTAAAGTAGGTAAGGCTAAGCTATGATGTTAGGTACTTTAAGTGTATTAAGTGCATTTTTGACTTGTGATATTTTCAACTTATGATGGGTTTACAAACATGCAACCCGGTCATAAGTAAAAAAGCATTTGCATATATTGAGTGTACTGAGGCTATATTTTATAAATGTTTATCCTATTAATATAGTGACCAGTGACACTGTCTTTCTAGTTAGTAAATATGCATATAGATATGTGTAGATAGTATAGTTTAGTACATAGATAAAATGAGTATGAATATGATTAAATAGATAAATATGAACATTGCTTACTATTCACAAAAGTGCCTGCTATGGTTTGAGTGTGCCCCTTCCAAAATTCATGTTAAAACTTAATCTCCAATAAAACAGAATTAAAAGGTGAGGCTTTTGAGAGGTGATTAAGTTGTCATCACTGCATTAAGCACTCATGAAAGAGATTAGCATCCTTATAAAAGAACTCCAGGTTGAAAGTAACACTCTCTTGCCCTTTGGTTTCTCTCACCATGTGGGGACAGGGAGTTTCTGCCCTCCAGAGAATATAACAGATTGCCATCTTGAAAGCAAACAGTTGCTTTCACCAGACAGCAATCCTGCCAATATCTTGATCTGGGCTTCTTGGCTGCCAGTACTGTGAGATAAATTTTTGTTTCTTATTAATTTAGTTAGTCTCAGGTATTCTGTCATAGCAGAACAAACATACTAAGCTATTACCTAAGATAATATGAATTTATATATAAATAAGAATTAGATATTTTATATATTTATTTTCCTCTTATTTATATTTACATAAAATCATGTAAGTATTCAATTAAATGCAAAATTTAAAGACTAGTGGATCCAAAGTATTTTTTATCTGGTATCAATTTTAATTTTTTGGGGGGGAAAGCCAAAAGCAAATTCCAAAAATTATTCATAAAATTGAATTAATACAGGAAAATCTATAGTTTTAGTAATTGCCACCAATCTACTCCTTCGGTTCATCCCAAATACAACAGTTAGCTTAGTTTGGTGTATTTTACCCTGAATGCAAAACAAGTAGCCAGAAAACATATTTTATGCATTTTAAAAATAGATCCACTCTTCCTTCTATGATAAGAATGTATTTTAGTTACAGTAATAAACTTCCTTAGCTAGAACTTTGCTGTAGTATATTATGAATATTTAAATAATTCTTATTTTTATGCCTCAATTCCATCTCTTATTCCTTTTTAATAATTTCAACCAGTATTTTATGCTCTTTGATTTTCTATGTTAAATGTAGGCGATTTATAATTATTTGTTAATTCATTAGCATGAAAATATGTTATCCTAGATTTAGATCCCATTGTTTCCCAATCCACTCCTTTAACCTATGACATTGAACATTACGCCAAACTTGCTGTTAACTTCATTCTAACCTGAGTGTGTACTCCAGTGAAATAATCCATCGCTTATTTTCTTGACCATGTTGTATTTCCTTTACTTTGTGCCCTGTAATTGCTTTCTGAAGTTCAATGCCTTGTTACCTCAATAACTCCCTTGGTATTTTTGTTTTTCAAGGTCACATTCACTGCTTTTAAATACTCTACCTTGATGCCACAGTCCAGATCCAGATGTAGAGTCTTAAATCTCAGAATGTTGCCAGTTCTCAGACTCTACAAAGTTGGACGTTGTACTCTTGTCTGGGCATTGGGCATCACCTCTTCTGGGTGTCCCTGACATTGACTATCACTTGAGGGGCCCTCCTTCATGAACACTACAAATTTCTGTCTACTTAGGCTTCCTCATCATTGATGATTGGTCACGTCTACATAAAACTATATAGCTGTTGAAGGAGGGTTCAGGATATGCCACCCCAAAATATGCCACATGTAGGATCATATATGTATGTGTGTGTGTGTGTGTGTGTGTGTATGTGAGAGATTAGTATATATGACACTATATATGATTAGTATATATGATACATGTGATTATATCACATATATAGAATCCTACAAGTGGCATATTATATATATATATACATATAATTTTACATTTTTATATGTTATATTTCTATATCTACCTGCACATAATTTGGCACTCCTAAAAGCCTAAATCACTTTTCCTTTGTCTTGTCACTTTTCTAAAAATATATTGTTCGTTATTAAAATGCTATATAAGCCCAAGCTCTAACCACCCCCTGAGCTATTCACATCTGAGTTCTTCATTGTGAGTGGGTACTGCATACTGCAATAAACTTCTGTTATTTTTTTCATGTTAGTCTGTCTTCTGTCAGAGACTCCAGACAATGGACAAACCTGACAGGTAGAGGAAAGTGTTTTGGTTTATTTTGCTCGCCTACTTTGAGACTTGAGAAAATTGAGTGCAGAAATGTATTTATCCTTTACAATTTTGTGTTGCATAATCTTGTATCAATGCTTTGAAGATAAATTTTGCTCTTCAGGGTGAAGGGAAAAAAATTCTCTTGATTTAGCCTTACTTTTTCCTAACGGAAAATTTGAAAATTGACCTATAAAAATACCATGACCATTAAGACAATGCTTCACTGCAACTGCCATTTTTCATGTAAAATACAATTACTTAAAATAGAAATTCCATCTTTTTATCAACTTTAGATAAATGCTGCTTATTTAATCTGTCAATGAGAAAAGGCAATTAGATGAAATGTTCTGTTAATAAAACAATGGTGGTTGTTAGATCATCTCAATTATTTGTATTTAGATTTAACTTGTAGCTTAGTGCATCTTAGAAGATTAATAGGTACATAAAGTAAAGAAATATAGTGCCACTCTGTTATTCATGCTCCATGCTCCATGTCCTTTTACCATTCACTAAATCAAGTACATATAAATGTAACAAATGTACTTATGAGTTCATTACATACTCTGAAATATGCAAATATTTCTGCCATATTTTATTGTATTATTGACCCCAAAATGTTTCTTCTGTGGTAAAGACGAAAATAAGGTTAGTTATAACATTTATGTTAATAAATGTTGTGAAATGTTACACATTTTTGACAAAATACTAAGAAGTTATGTACAATTCCTGGTGAATATATGTGTGTCTCTTGCTACCTTAAATGATCGCAGAAAACAAGAAATTTTAACAAGAATTTTCAGGAAGACAGGAAAGAAGAATAAAAAAATACAAAATTAAGAAGTAATCAACATTATATTTTAAACATAATTTTTGTACCAACAAAGATTGAGATGTGGTCAGAAAAATAATTACTATATTCTGATTTTGTCAATTCCCTTAGTACCTTGATAAAATAGATATACTGTCTTCATCAGCAAATTCTGACTGCCTAGTATCAAATCTTGTGTGTTGCATACAATACACACAGTATTAAAACTGATTTTAAAACAGTAGTTAATTCATTATGTTGCTATTGTTTTTGTTTTTTGTTTTTGAGACAGAGTCTCACTCTGTCATCAGGCTGGAGTGCAGTGATCTTAGGTCACTGCAACCTCTACCTCCCAGGTTTAAGTGATTCTCCCGCCTCAGCCTCCTGAGTAGCTGTGATTACAGGTGTGCACCACCACACCCAGCTAATTTTTGTATTTTTAGTAGAGATGGGGTTTTATCATGTTGGTCAGGCTTGTCTCAAACTCCTGACCTCGTGATCTGCCCACCTCGGCCTCCCAAAATACTGGGATTACAGGCATGAAACACCACACCCAGCTTCTTTATTCTTTTATTTACATGATTTAGTGCAATATAAGATGAAGCCAAGTTTTTCAAAATGCTTCAGTGATTTAAAAAGTGTCAAATTGTTTTGATCCATTACTTGTCAAAATCTTATATTTATATTCATTTCAAATGAATTAAAGAAAAACAGCTACAATTAATTAAGACAAGCAAATAGCAGCAAAGGTGGGCTTGCAGTTCTAGCAGTAAATGAAAGTGTGCCTGTTCATACTTTATTTCCCTATGGTACTATTTCTATTGCCTTTTCTAAAAGATTTTTAGAAAACTTCTTTTACTTTTTACTTATGTACCTACTAATCTTCTAAGATGCCCTAAGCTACAAGTGCATTTCTTTTTGAGATGGAGTCTTACTTTGTCATCCAGGCTGGGGTTTAGTCACCCAGGCTGTAGTTAGATGAACACTGCTCCCTTCAGCCTCAACTTCCTAGGCTTGAGTGATACTCCTACCTCAGCCTCCCAAATAGCTGACTGTAGGCCTGCCCCACCACACTCAGCTATAAAAGTAAATATTTATACAGTAACAAATGATTACTTGTGTCCCGTTAGTGAATGAGTTAATTTCCTGCTGTAAGATGTACATAAAAGATGTCAATCTTTAATTAAAGATACTTAAATAAAAAAGGAAATTATAAAGTCTAACGGCGGTGGTCTATTGTTATAAAGAAATAATTGTTAGGAGGGCTTTAAACTAAAGAGCTTCTGCACTATCATCAGAGTGAGCAGGCGACCTACAGAATGCGAGAGAATTTTTGCAATCTATCAATCTGACAAAGAGCTAATGTCCAGAATCTACAAAACACTTAAACAAATTTACAAGATAAAAACAACCCCATCAAAAAAGTGGGCAAATATATGAACAGGCACTTCTCAAGAAAAGACATTTATGCAGCCAACAATCATATGAAGAAAAGCTCATCATCACTGGTCACTAGAGAAATGCAAATTAAAACCACATTGAGATATTATCTTATTCCAATTAGAAGGGTGATCATTAAAAAGTCAGGAAAAAAAAGATGCTGGAGAGGATGTGGAGAAATAGGATTATTTTTACACTGTTGGTGGGAGTGTAAATTAGTTCAGCTATTGTGGAAGACAGTGTGGTGATTCCTCAAGGATCTAGAATCAGAAATACCATTTGACCCAGCAATCCCATTGCTGTGTATATACTCAAAGGATTATAAATTATTCTACTATAAAGACACATGCATATATATGTTTATTGCAGCACCATTCACAATAGCAAAGACTTGGAACCAACCCAAATGCCAATCAATGACAGACTGGATAAAGAAAATCTGCCACGTATACACCATGGAATACTATGAAGCCATAAAAAATGATTAGTTCATGTCCTTTGCAGGGACATGGATGAAGCTGGAAAACATCATTCTCAGCAAACTTACACAGGAACAGAAAACCAAACACTGCATGTTCTCACTTATGAGTGGGAGTTGAACAATGAGAACACATGGACACAGTGGGGGAACATCACACACTAGGGCCTATTGGGGGATGGGGGACTAGGGGAGAGATAACATTAGGAGAAATAACTAATGTAGATGATGGGTTGATGGGTGCAGCAAACCACCATGGCATGTGTATATCTACGTAACGAACCTGAACATTCTGCACATGCACTCCAGAATTTAAAGTATAATAATAAAACACACACACACACACACACACACACACACACCTCATAAACATTCTCCCTTCCTTTGTAAAAAGAATGAGAACTACTCTTCTAACTTACTATACTTTCACTATTTAATCAAAAGGATTTCTAATGGCCAGGCATGATGGCTCATGCCTGTAATCCCAGCACTTTGGGAAGCCAAGATGGGCAGATCACCTAAGGTCAAGAGTTGGAGATCAGCCTGGCCAACATGGTGAAAACCCATCTTTACTAAAAATACAAAAATTAGCTAGGCATGGTGGCACGTGCCTGTAATCCCAGCTACTTGGGAGGCTGAGGCACAAGAATCTCTGCAAACAGGGGAGGCGGAGGTTGCAGTGAGCGGAGATGGTATAACAGCACTCCAGCCTGGGTGACAGAGCAAGACTGCAGCTGAAAAACAGTTGAGACTAGCTTCATTGCATCTTCCAAATGATTAGATATCTTGATAATAAAGTACAAGAGGATAAATAAAATGCTCTCCAACATGTATTTGGGGAAATGAAAGGAACTAGTGATTAGAACAGAGATGTAATATGATTTAAATTGATTAACAAATACATTTATTCAATCAGGCAGTCACTCCCTCAGAATGAGCTCCTTCAGACATTAAATTAGGTATAGGGACTTCAGAGCTGACAATATCTAGTTCTTGCTTCATAAGAGCTAACAGTCTATGAGAAAGTGTTGTAAAAACAAACTAAAGCACTACAGTCAACTTTCAACATGGAACTATACATAAAGTGCATAAATAAAGGACCACACATAAAATATCTGGAAGATTCAGGGTACATTCAGTATAAAAGGTAACAGAAGACTTGAAAATTAGAGTATGAGTAGGAATATGCCAAATATTCAAAAAAAAGATAGGTGGTTCAAACAATGGAAGTATCCTATGCTGGAATAGATGATACATGATGAGTAATGACACATCAAAGGTGAGATGAGGGGGTAGCTTGGAGCAACAGAGAATAAGCAAATATGAGGCAGGACAAGTTGGAAAGAGCCAGATCATAGAAGGCTTTTTAGGTTTGGCAAATGAGCTCAAATTACCCCTAGTAAGTGATGAGAAGCCATCAGTAAAGTTCTGAAAAAAATCATAGTAAAAAGAAGGTGAATGTAGGAGAGAGACATTAGGAGTAGGATTTCAATGAGGAAACTATTACAATAGCCAGGGGAAAGATCATAACTAAGATAAAGCTCCATGTTGAAAAGATGAATGTAGTTAAGAAAAATACTGATACAGTAAAATTGACAGTGCTTAATGATTTTTGAGGAGAATGCAAATGGAGAGAGCAGTTGGTGTTCAGGGTTTAAACTTCTAAAACAGTAATATCCCTATAGATATCCAAATGACATAGTCAACCAATATGGTTATTATTGATTTGTGTAATAAATTTATATAATCAGCACAAGAAAAATGGTATTGATAATTACTAAGCTACTGGATGTATTACAGGTATGGTGGTATTAATATGCATATGTATACTAGAATCACTGAGAAGGATTTCTGGGATATAGGTAGATGGTTTAAAATGTACCCTGAGATGTTTGTATCTGATTTGATTGTCTTGATTTGAAATTGCTGTAAACTCAATAAATCAATTATAAGTATCACCATCATCAGGCTCTGACTGATACTGGTTCAAAACTGAATTCTCATCTTTTAATAAGTATAAAGACAGACAATATCTGGGCAGAGGACTGGGGGAGATGTTATCTGATTGTTCAGTAAAAGACAGTAATAATGCTCACTGAAAGATATTTGCACACCTTCAGGAGCATGAAAAGATGGGAACAAAAGACAGAGCACTAACTTGATGGCATTGTGTGGGAATGGAAAAAAGTGGGATATCACATGTTAAAAGAAAATCCTCATGTGTAAAAGAAGAGTGTTGAGCTTTATTTCTTCCTACTTAACTAGATCCGGCTTGGAAGTATTGTGTGAGTTGGTTTCTTTGTTGGGTTTATACCAAGTAAAACTAAAATTTTTACTGAGTTACTAACATTAACATCTTTAATATGATGACCCAAGACCGTAGAGAAAGAAACTGCAATTGCAGGAGAAGTGGCTTTGTATTCAGTAGTCATTTAACTGATGAACAGTTATCTCGAGGGCCAATTAAAATCCTAACTCAACTAGAAAAACTCTCATGAATCCAATTTACTGTTTCCTTTTATAGCTCAAACATGAAGAAAGGATGTCAAAGTCTAAGCACTATGATCTTATACAATGGCAAATGATTACGATACTGATAATAATAGGTCTTGCTCCAAGCACTAGAGACTTTGCTGATAATCCCATTTTTTTATGGGACCATAGGGGGAAAAAAGAACAAGGGATACATAAACACTGAGATCTCATGCACTGACTGAAGGGAATGTTGCCAATACCACAATGCCAGGCTATAAGTCTTTATTCTTTTTTATCTAACTAGAATCCTCTTAATTTACTGACTATATTCATGGTGGAAATAGCCTATTGATTTCTTTTCCTAAACATTTAATGACTTGTGAAAATGCTTACAATTTTAAATAGAAAAAAGAATACTTATATAAGACATAAATATGGTAATATTTTAATATAGAACTCAATTGTTTTTTTAATAATTATATGCTATTTTATAATTAAGAATTAATGTTATATAATGAAAATATTTTGTAATTTTTGTATTTTTGCATGTTAAATGATGAAAAAATTTAAAAATATATTAATTTTCCAAAAGGGAATTGTGAAAACGAAATCAATATTTTGAAAGAAACTTTTATTTTAATGACAAACCTCATATCTACTTTAGATTTAAGGACTATACCAAAGGGAAGAGTATTGCAATGAAAATTCTTTTAAATCATTCAAAATCCGTGGTTTATATACAATTCCCAGGATTTTTAATAGACACATTTTTTTCATCAGTCCATTTTTATTTTAACATTCTTCCCCCTCCCAAGAAATCATCTGCCAGTTCAACAGGGCAGGACAGAAGAGGAATAGACTCATGGCTAGAAAGATAGAACCCAAATCTGTAATGATCCTAATACCTTGTCTCCTTTTCCATGTTGTAGAGATTAATTCCTTCTAAGAGCTTCTACCTTGGAAATTAATACATTATTCCTTGTACTTTTCTGTCTTTCAATAGTTTACATAAGTTACCAGAAATAAACTTCATTTCAGGAGATAACGTGTAAAGTCCTAGAGGGACTCACACAGCTACACACAGACTACCCAAGTGAAATTGGATAATTTTTATGATTCTGATACATAAAGGGGAACACTAATCCTTGGACTTATTTATCTGTGGAAGTCAATATATAAAAATGTAAAATCGTCCTAACAGCTACTGATTTACTTTTATAAAACCATTTAATAATAGTATTGAAAATAAATAAGATATTTATGCTGAGATCAAAGAATTGTAAGAAAGATACTATAGAAAAGGTATAGAAAAAATATTCCGGATCATAACAACAATTTAAAGGATAGTATGCATTGTAATATAAAAAACCACATTGTCTTAAGTTTCAAAAGTTTGATACACCATATTTAAATTGGCAATAAAATATAACATGTATAATTTTTTCTAGATTGCATTTCATTTTAAATCTGGCTCCACTTTGAAGGAAAATATTTTCATTTTTAAATTATTTAGGTATTTTCCTCCCAATACAATTATCAAACATATCGTAAGTTAAAACCGAACTACAAGAACTGGTCAACTATCTCCATATGCAAAGGAATAAAATTCCCCTTATAGTGTTTCTTTTAAAAAAATTGATATGGATATATTTTCAAATTCTAGTATGTTATTTTTCTCTCAAACAGAAAGCATATTTTTCTTTCCATTAGAAAGTTGATGCCTTTAGGCTAACCATTTCTTCTTCATAATCTCTACAAAGGCACTTAATTTGTATTACTAAATCTTCTAAGGGGAAAAAAAATCAAATTTTCCTTTTATCCTTGCAATATCAAAAATATGCTTTGATGCCCATTGAAACAACTAATGGAAAAATTACAATTATAATAGAAAAAGCTTTTCCACATGTAATGATAGAGGACATTTTTGTTAATAAATTATCCATTTAGACTAATACTCATTAAAAGCAAGTGGTAATTACCTATGAAATGTAAATATTACCCGACCGCTAAGCTATTTCCTTAATTATAGTGATACTTTGGTCTGTAGAAAATTTATTTAATGAGAAAACATCAGGCATTTAAAAAATAATATGATATATACTTACCTGGTCTGATAAGGTAGCCACTAGTCACATTTGGCTACTACTGAGCAAATATGACTGAAATGTGACTACTCTGAGTTAATATGCATGATGTCAAATACATACCATCTTTCAAAGACTTAGGAAAAAAGAATATAAAATGTCTCAGTCATAATTTTTAAATATATTACTTATTTTAAAAATAATATTTTTACATAGTAGCTTAAATTAAACTAATAACATTGATTTTTACCTTTTGGAGGGTAAGTTTTGTACACAGTATAAGAAAAGTTAAAATTATGTATGCCTTGCCATTAGATTTTCAATGTAAGCATTGGTATAAACAACTAAAGTTGTTTAGCATAAACAACAAAGTTATACAAGAGTATATCCTTCTTTTACAGCTTATGCATTAGTGCAGTTTCTAGGTTTAAACAGGGACTTGAAAATGACAAACATGGTTATTGATTAGTCTTCAGCCTTAAAGAATGAGTAAGCTCAGGGGAGAATTTTGTTTGACATAAGTCATTTGCATAACATATGATATCAGAAAGCATCATGTTGAAGCGTGTTCATAATTGGTAGGTGAGATCAGAAGAATAACTATCAGATTAATGTCTTCTTTTCAGTCTCTCATTTCCCATGTAGGGCACTAATTATATAAATTCCTATGTTGTAGTATCCTATTGATAGTTGTAATGCCTTTTAAGATGCTTGGATGGAAGCATAAATTTTTCATATAAAATTGATTTAGAAAATTGTTAATAGAATTATTTGCATTGTAGTTCTGATATTATGCTTTTAATATCAAACAAGTAAACCAAAGTTTGGACCCAGAAGTTAATATGTATACAATACTATTTAGAAACACACAAACTGATCTTTAAGTGGTATTCATACCGTCATAAATCCATCCAGCAAACCTGAATCGGGTTTCGGAGGTGCCTGCAATCGTTCCATCGACCACTTTTCAATGATGGAGGAGACTTGGGTATTTTCTGTATTTAATATTCTGAACCCTGTCATATTAACACCACTGTATCTGTAGGGCTCAACATCAAGAGCAAAGAGGTCCTGAAAGGCAAATGTTATTGTGTTATTATCGACAAAGTATCTTCACAGCATGTATTACTGAAATAGTCACTTATTCTTGCCTCCCTTAGGTCACTTAGCATCATCGTGTCAAGTGACGTTAAACATCACAAATCACCAAGATTCAAAGAGACTGTCATCATGCTTTGGCATTGCAGAGATATATCCTCTGTATGTAAAATTCTGTGTATATATTTTATTCTAAAAACACCAGTAAAACAATGGGCTATCCCATAACTTAACATCTAAGACTTGCAATAGCTTTCTTTTCTGTTAAGGATAGTTTGCCCTTATTTTATGTATTCACCCTTATTTTGTGTATTCATATTTTACTTTAATTTTTTCTTTGCCCTGCTTCGCTTCCTTGCCTGGTTATTGTTATTTTTAAAATTTTGTTTTGTCAGTGTTTGTTCCTTTCTTTGATTGTTGTTTTGGAAAGCAGGTCACAAAATACGGCTTCTACCTAATGAAACTATGTGAAAAGTGTGGAAAAAATGTTAAGAAGAGTAGTCGTTTTGGTTGCAGAAACAATGCAGTTCTTTTATCTCACGTCTCACCTAGGAACTTCACCTTAAGTTCCTAATAAACACTTTCTTTCTGTTGTCCTTTCTAGTCTGCATATAGTGAATGTTCTTGCTCTGCCCTTTAGCTTTCTCAGGAGACATGAGGCCAAAGCTATCATGGGAATGGATGCCACCATGAACACATGCAACATGTGGGAGTTTTGCCCTCTTTCTAGTTGGCATAGCTAACTCTCAGATATTATGGACAATATTGAGAATCAAGGCAAGATTAATGCCATTGGTTCTATGAACAGCTTGCCTCAGACTTATACAGCTACACAGGCGAGATAATAGAAATACAATTTAGTGGAAAGCAGCTGGCATTGGCCTGAGTTGTGGTCTGTGCTATGAAAAACATAAGGAATCTTTAGGGTTTTTTTTTTTTATGTTTACAATCTAGCCAAGGAGATAGAATATATTCAAGGAGTAAATAAATAATGCACGGCAATGTATGCTAATTGGTAAAAGAGTAGAAATCATAAGTCCAAAAGAAGTCAGAAGCAAAGCTGGTCACTTTCAATTTTCATGGTCTAGAAAAACTTCACAGAGCAGATGTGGTCTTAGCTGTCATGGGGCTCAGAACATGCCACCCCCAAATATGGTACTTGGCTATAGGAAATTGAGAAGACACAGAAGCAGGAAGATCACTCTGTGACCTTATCCCACCTTTCTCCCTTGAAGTGGGCCATAAAAGAATTCTCTGACCTACCTCCAGAGAAAGGATTTTATAAGACTCTTACTCCAGAGGGATCCTGCCCTATACCTGGAGGTCAAGAGGAATCTGAACAACTTGGCTTTGCTAAGTTTTCTCGATTTATTGCCATTAGATCATAATTTCCCTTTGTTCAATCTTTTTCCTATGTAATGATCTACTCTTTTCAAACCAAAACATAAAAATAGCCAGATTTTACAATTTCTTTGAATCTTCATTTCTGATGGCTTCTGTGTCACATAAAATTTATGTTAAATTTTTACGTGTTTCTCTTGTTAACCTGCTTTTTGTTATAGAGATCTCGGGCCTGAACCTCATGATGCATGAGGAAAAGAAATCTTTGCTCCCCTATAGCTGCCATTAATAATGACTAGGCTATTGATTGGCAAAAAGATAATTCAAAGTGTGAGTGGAAACACAAAAATTAGAAGACATAAAACCTAATCAGGAGACTGATCTACATCAGTTCAGCTATAAAAGAGAATTCATAAAGGAGAATAGTAGCAAAAGGAAATGGGAAATTTTGGTTAGGATCAAAGTATAAAGGCCTTTAAACACAGGCCTATGAGTTCTATGTATCTTAATCTAGTTGTTTCATTTCTTTTCCTATTGAGAGATAGTTTTGATTTCCTCAAAATCTTATGCTTATGCTGGAGCTGAGTTGTAACAGCATTAAAATATAATTTGCTGATAAGGGAATGCTCTCACTCCCTCTCCACCTGCCCACCACTAAGTCTCTTACAAGCTGCAAAATTTGTCTTCTGGAAATAATGTAGAGATATAGCAGAGCCAGCTTTTGTATTTATAAGTAAAATACATCTTACTGCATGAATAATCTCCTTTGGAGGTAAGAGTTGTCATCACAGGAAGCTATTGCAATCAATTACATATCAGTAATTTGATCTGGTAGCTTCAAGACTCCTAGAAGCAATGAGACTAACTAGAAGAATTTCAAGTTAACAGAGAAAATATTGGTTTGACTGGTTGTTAGGGGAATGGAGAAGATAGATGCTAGAGACATTACTAAGGAAAAATCAGTAAAATTTTGATGGTGATATAGGAGTCAACAAAAGCAGCAGGAACTTTTAAGATAATCAGGAGGCGGTCAATTCAGAGGACATTAAAGTTTAAATATTTTGAAATTGTCTAATGCCACAACAATTAAAATTGTTCTGCAGTATACAGTAATTCATGAATATCACATGGAACATTTAGACCTCATTTGAAAAGGTGGTAACTGAAGCTCTAAATACAAACCAGTTCTGACGAAAATAAATCAGATTTTCAAAAAGTGAATAGAGCTGAGATGACATAAGATTTAGTGCTTTTTTTTTTTCTTCTTCATTGAGATGGAGTCTAGCTCTTTCACCAAGGCTGGAGAGCCATGCCATGATCTCGGCTCACTGCAACCTCCACCTCCCAGGTTCAAGCAATTCTCTTATCTCAGCTTCCCACGTAACTGGGACTACAAGCTCCATCCACCACACCTGGCTAATTTTTGTATTTTTAGTAGAGACAGGGTTTCCCCAAATTGGTCAGGCTGGTCTCGAACTCCTGACCTCAGTTGGTCTGCCCGCCTCGGCCTCCCAAAGTGCTGGGATTACAGGCATGAGTCACTGCTCCTGGCTGAATTTGTGCTTTTCTAAAGCATTGATTTCTCAGCAAACGAATTTTAAGATCCATTATGTTCTGAAAGTTCTCTAAAGCAACATAAAAATAACACATGAAATATTTTGAATTGATATCTGAAATGACATTATTTCAAAATCATCAGTTTCTATTATGAGTTATTTTCTCTGATAATTTTGGGAGGTCTTATCAAATTAAAATATAACTACAAAGGAATAAGTAATAACACTTCTTACTAAACAATCTATTTTTCATCTGAAAAAATCATAATAATAAAATATAGAATATTATATTTTAATATAGTACTTACCAGAGTGGTAAAGATATAATGATAGTATTCTGTCATCATTCCCATAGCTAATGCCTAAGAAATAAAAAAAAATAAATAACAAAAAATTACTGAAGGTACATATTATAGGAAAGACAGTATGTCAATAATACAAGTGAGAACAAAATATAGTAGGATGTGATAAAGAATCAACCTACAATATTCATATTACATCCAATTAGGTTAAACTAAATATTTTCCCAGTAGTTAAAGATTAGTGGTTTCTGAAGGAATTTCTGAAGCAATTCTCTAGATAAAAAAGCTATTAGTTGAATGTTTGCAATTGTAAAGCTATGGCTTAACACATTAAAGAAGGCACTAAATTTGACACAAAACCTGAAATTAGCACATCTTAATTTGTTACATTCGTAATGTCTTCACTACATATACCCTAATGAGGAACACCATTTTATTTTAATGAACAATATTACTGAATTAGGGGAAAAGTGCTGCAAAACACAATGCCAACAAGCATTTATTGTAGCACTTTAGAGACATTTCCATGGCATTAATGAAGGAAATGTAAATCACCACTGTCATTTAAAAAGTACACATAATTAAAGAAATGTTTTTGTTGTTTTTAATAAACTAGTCCCAAATTACAATGTTTTATTTCACTCTTCTACAGTCCTCATCAGTTTTAGACTGTCAATTTTAAAACAAGGACTTTTGGGTTAGAACTTTCAGTGATACAAATGTCCATGTCATTTTCTCTCTGAAAATAAGAGAATGCTTTTGAAACAACTGCTTATCAATGAACAGCAGTTGGCAAGGATAATTAAAAAACAACATATTTTTAGTTGAATGAAGACTTCTTAGTAAGAAACTATTCTCAGGTTCATCTAATAGTCTTCCACAAGCTACTAAGTACAAAAGCTTAAGAAGTAGCTGCCTCAGCTACATTCTGTCTATGGAAATTAATGGGTACAAAAAACAGAGAAGGAAAAAGATTTAGTATTTGATAACCCAACAGGTTGACTATAGTCAATAATAATTTAACTGTATATTTTAAAATAACTAAAATAGTGTAAATGGATTGTTTGTAACATAAAGGATAAATGCTGGATGGGTGCAGTGTCTCATACCTATAATCCCTGGACTTCAGGAAACCAAGGCAGGAGGACTGGTTGAGCCCAAGACCAGCCTCAGTAACATAACTAGACCCCATCTCTACAAAAAAATTGAAGAAAATTAGCCAGGCATGGTGGCATGTGCCTTTAGTCCCAGCTACTCAAGAGGCTGAGGTTGAGAGCGTCATGTGAGCTCCTGAAGTTGAGGCTGCAGGGACAGAGTAATACCCCATCTCAGAACAAACAAATAAATAAACAAAAACAGGGATAAATGCTTGAGGTGGTGGATATCCCATTTACCCTGATGTGATTATTACACATTGCGTGCCTGTATCAAAATATCCCATATGCCTTATAAATATGTACACTTACTATGTACCCACAACAATTAAAAATTTGAAAAAAAAATAAGAAAAGCATTATGCTTATAAGTTGGCATTAACCAGTTAGGTCGGATCAAATTTGCAGTTCTTCAACATGAGCTGTTTAAGAAGGAATAGATATTTATGAAAAAGTTTGGAATGTATAAAATTTATTTTAAAAGGGAGAAACATCGGTTAACAAAAGGTGGCATCAAAGAATTGAGCACAGGAAATTTAGGTATCAAATTACCAAATAATATTTCTTGAATGGGTAATAATTATATAAACCAATCATATTCTGATTAAATTTTCATCTCAAGTAGAATAAGACAGAATTTCCCTTATTAAATACAAATTTACAAGATTATCTTTGTAGAAGGCATTTATTGTTCCTGACAGACATGTTCAGATGGCTCCCTATCTCCAATACGATTCAATGACAGCTCAGTATTATCTTTGGCATTTTTTTTTTTTTTTTTTTTACTTTATCAACTCTCTAGGTATAGAAATAGAGATAAAGGTAATTGAAAGAAATAATGATTCAGAAGTATAACTAAAAATAATACTTACATAATGTTTAAAATGTGTCAGATACTATTCTAAGCACATTACATATTTAAGCTTCATAAAAACCCTAGAAGTCAGTCTATTATGTTCATTTTACAGGTGAGAAAACTAGGACATGAAAAGAATGAATAAACTGTCCAACAAAGTGAGATAGTGAGTAAACATGGACTCCAGGTCTTTAATGTGGAGTTTGGAATCTGTCATTTTCTAAAGTGGTATATTTCATATTCCCACAGATGTGGAACAATATTTGACTCTATGTATTCTAAAATTTTTGCCTGTTTCTTCCTTGATAATCTGAAAACATGGACATCTCAGGCAAGTACATCAAATTCTACTTTGGTGTAGGGGAAGGAGTTGAGGAGATGGTGGGGAAAAGATAATTAGTTCTGACATATATATTTCCAATGGCTACAGGTTTTTTTTTTTTCATCACCTTGAGAAGAAATCTATAAGGGTGTTTGGAGTCTGTTTGTGGCTTTCATTTATATTCTCTCAGTTTTTGATTTTGAAAACAAGGATCAGTTATACACCATGATATATGATGTAGAAAAAGCTAGAGGTAGAAATAGTAGCTATTTTTAACTACCTACACTGTTACCTTACTAAAAAAAAAAGTGCACAGCAGGAATATTCTCTTAAAAGATTAGTTAATAATTTCCAGCGGGATTAAAAAAAAAAAGAACTTGCTCTGGACCTGCTTTTAGTTATTGCATGTCTTACTGCTACTTTTGAGTGAATTATACACACACTTCAAACACATCAGAGGAAATAAAATCAGTATATTTTTATGCATAAATAATAATTGCCTCAATATAAAAGTAGTTGTGATATCATCTCTCCTAAAAGAAATACTGAAGATTAATTTTTCTAAAATCAAAATATTATTAGAGATCCCAACATTAAGCTGGTGTCCTGTTAACAATGTGATATGACAAATTAACACACACAGTTATCTAGGCAGGTAATTTGCAACCAGTTTATTTTTCAGGTAAGATCCAGAAATTATATTGCTCAAGGTCAACAATAGTAATGGTCCTATAAGCATTTCTTTATTTTTGATTTTATTTTACTTCTTTCTGCTGTAGGATTTTATTAGCATTTTCTTTTATATTTTTTTCCAGGCTAAAAGTTTTTATTTCACACTCTCTGATCTAAACTTTGAAGTTCTTGATTACTATTTTTTCCCTGTGATAGAATGTCCTTGTGAGGTTTTACTTCAGAGCATCTTGGCTCTGCCCTAGGGTATTTTCTTTGATAAATCTGGATGGAGGTAGAATCATCTGCTATGGAGGAATGCATGCCAATTAGTGTACTCAACTTGCCTCAGAGGAAATTTTAGTCAACCCTAAGCTCCACTCACTTTTAAAGCTTTCTAGCAGGAAAACTTCAAATTCACTGTTGTTCAATATTTAGTAAAAGCTCAATCAGTTTAAATAAATGAGTTAAATAAATTAAACAAACACACAAGAGTAAACTGATTAAGACCATTTCTTTTTATGGAGAGTCCAAATATTCATTCTTGAATGAAGCCAAAATAGCTCATCTATTTTTGCTCAATTCCTATACCATGTCTTGAGAGTTTCAACATCAGTGAATGTTCAGAAATCTCAGAAAATTTTCATAAATCACAGAATAGGTCCCTATTAAATGCACTACTGAGTTTCCTAGAAGCTATTTGCTGTCTTTTTGGTTTCTAGAGTAACATGAAAATTCATATGTGAGACAAAGTGAAAAATAATACCCCTACATTTGTGGTCTTCCAGTTTAGGACCTCAGAGGATGCATTCTGTATAATAATGTCATTCTGGTTTCATCTTAACTTTCATATTCTCATTTTACCCATTTTCTAATTTTTCATCTATTGACTGTTAAAAATACATTTTTCTCTTATACGTATTAAACATTCTATTATTTCTGTTTTTGTTTTGTAAACAAAGCATGCTTGCAAAGAACACATAAGAAAACAAGTATAAAATAATAAATATATCTAGTAGAAGGCAGAATGCAAATTCTATTTTTAAAGGTGATGTGCTTCTCACCTTGGAGATAGCAAAATAGAGTTCTTTAGAGAAAAGACAACTAATCATTTACATATTTATTAGAAGCCTAGGGAAAGCAGACCAAGCTCTGTCACTGAAATAGCGTAGTGCTAACTCACTCTAGGAGTAAAGGAAAGGGTTCCTTTCCAAGCCTGTGTATTCTAAAAATGATCAAGAATTGTTTGGAAATTACGTAAAAATAAATCAGTTTTTACACTAGATTTCAGTGGTTGTTTTAGTGCATCATTTTATTTGTTGCAAAAAAAAAATCCTCATATGCTTTATTATCCAAAGATAAAACTATAGCAATTTTTCAAATCTAATTAAATATTTTACTGTTAAAATCAACATTTATATTGAAATACTAGACAAACATCTGCTCAATAAATTAACCAAGCTATAACAGGGATTTACTATTGGCATTTATATTCAATAGGATATAACTTGACATCTGAATCTGCATAAATCTCCAGTAGAAATATTTTATCCTATACATGAAAGGGTTCTAAACAGCTGACTAGTTCCAAGCTACCAAGGTGTGAGCTCAATGTGCATAATAGAGTTTAAGAAACAAAATCTAAAAAGTTGTGTTCAAATCTACTCTCTGCTACATAGTAAGTGTATGGCCTTGTTCTGGCCATTTAACTCCCAATTTCAGTTTCTTCATCTGTAAGATATGGACTTATAACAATTTCTGTTTTCCAGTTTGTTGTTAGGTCTGAATAATGCTGACATAATACTAAGGGATTTCATAGCTACAAATCGTTTTGTTTGATAGATTTTTTTTTCTTTTTTTCTTTTTTTTTTTTTTTTTGGCAGGCAATGCTTTATTCTGGAATGAATACTTGTTAACATCACTAGGTTGGATATCGGTCCCTCTGCTATGTTCTGGCTACTTGACATGGTCAAGTTACTTCTTCATTTTGGGACTCAGTTTTTTTTTTGCCAGTAAAGTATATAGTCCCTACTTCTTTTGGTTGTAGTGATGATAAAATAAGATCAAATATGTAAAGCCTCTTAAATTGATACCAGGTAAATGGTAAATCTATTACATTGTTTTCCCATTGGTTAATTGCAATGAGTGAGCTGCTCAATGGTTGACTCTTAGTTCCTTAGCTCATTTCAGAACAGAAGTAACTGTCTAATTAACCAACTATCTCATTAACCAACAGCATTGCAGTCATTTGAAAATAACTTCAAAACTTTGAACAACATGTTTTGAAGATCATCAATATTTACATTACTTTTCTTTGAAGACAAAAGCAATTGTCAGACTTTCTATCATAAAATTACATTAATGTTGTCATAATTGATTGTATAACATTTTTATTTAAAAGATCATATTTTAAGTGCGAGTTTATAAAGAAAGCAAGAATTCAAGTTATTTAAAGGTTACCTGTTTTAAAATGCCTGCTGCCATTTCATGGCTGCAATCAAAGATTACATGAAACTCCTTGCCTCTTTTCATTTCTTTTAGTAAGGGTTTTGCATCCTTTGTATCAGCAGGTAGCTGACGAATTTTGAGTCGAAGATTGTATCTTGATGGAGCTTTGATGAGCTCTTGCAAACGAATGAGACCTTTAATTAAAATGGGAAAAAAAGAATATTAGAGATAAAAATAGAGCAGGCCAAAGAATCAGCACACACTCATTACAATGCTTGATTTTCTTCTTTTTTTAATTTTAATTTTTGTGGGTACATAGTAGGTATGTATATTGTAAATAACATGAGATAGTTTGATATGGCCAAGAATGCACAATTTTTTGACCATTATGTATATTTAATGGCACAACTGTTGAAATTCCTTTTTCAACAGAATTCCATATCCTCCATTGTTTTTGTTAAAATAAACATTTCTCAAATTCTTTAAGGCATTTTTCAAGTTATGAAAGAAACCCATGAGTAAAAGTTAACATAAATAAATGTATAAAAAGACATAGAGTAAAATAGTCTCCCTTTATACCCCAGTTCCACTCCCCTGCAGGTTATCACTATTAATGGCTTGAAATACTGTTCTTCCATAACACTTTCTGTGCATTCACATATGTACACACATAGCTTTGTTTGGTATTGTATTTTACACTAATAGTTGTTTTGTGTTAATGCCTTAGAGGGCATTGTAAGTCAGTTATTATTATTCTAGTTTGCCTTTAATGAACACTTTTTTTTTTATTGCATTTTAGGTTTGGGGGTACATGTGAAGAACATGAGAGATTGCTGCATAGGTACACACATGATTTGCTGCCTCCTCCCCTTCACCTATATCTGGTATTTCTCCCCATGCTATCTCTCCCCTCCTCCCCACCCCCCATCCCTCCCCCATTTCCCCCCAACAGACCCTAGTGTGTAGTGCTCCCCTCCCTGTGTCCATGTGTTCTCATTGTTCAACACCTGCCTATGAGTGAGAACATGCGGTGTTTGCTTTTCTGCTCTTGTGTCAGTTTGCTGAGAATGATGGTTTCCAGGTTCATCCATGTCCCTACAAAGGACACAAACTCATCTTTTTTGATGGCTGCATAGTATTCCATGGTGTATATGTGCCTCATTGTATATGGCCAACAGTTTTGCAGAAAATGCTCAACATCACTAATCATCAGGGAAATGCAAATTAAAATCACAATGAGATATTATCTAACTCCAGTTAGAATGGCTATTCTCAAAATGACAAAAAATAACAATGTTGGTGAGGATGTGGAGAAAAAGTAACCCTCACACGCTGTTGGTTGGAATGTAAATTAGCACAGCCATTATGAAAATGGCATGGAGGTTCCTAACGAAATTAAAAATAGAACTACTATATGATAAAGCAACCCCACTACTGGGCATATATTCAATAGAAATAAAATGAGTATGTCAAAGAGATATATGCACTCCCGTGTTTATTGTGGTAGTATTCATAATAGCCAAGACATAAAATCAACCTAAGTGGTGTCTAACAATGAATAAATGGATAAAGAAATGTGGCATACACTCACACTCACACACACACGCACACACACAGACACACTCAAATGCTGTTCAGTCACAAAAAATAAATCTTGTTATTTGTAACAATATAGATGAAACTGAAGTCATTATATTAAGTGAATAAGCCAGACATAGAAACACAAATACCACAAGTTCTCACTCCTGTGTGGAGTCTAAAAATCTGATCTTATAGAAGTAGCAAATAGAACTGTGGTTACGAGATTCTGTAGAGTAGAGGGAAGAGAGGGATAGAGAGAGGATGGTCAGCCGGTACAAAATTACAATCAGAAAGGACGAATAAATGCTGGTGTACTATTGCTTAGAAGGATTACTATAGTCAACAATAGGGTTTTATTTGCCTCAAAATAGTTGGAAAAGAAGATTTTGTCTGTTCTCACCACAAACAAATAATAAATGTTCTAGGTAATGGATATTACTATATGTATATAGTAATATATAATTACTGTATAAATATAAAATTACTCTAATTTTATCAGTACATATATACATGTATCCAAACATTACATTATACCCCTTAATATGTGAAATTATTATGTATCAATTAACAATAAAAAATGTAAAGTTACAAATATACTTAGTATATTTTGTTTTAAAAATGCAGAGTCCCATAAAATTGCTTCACTGTAAGTTATTTTAGAATTTTGCCATGTAAAATTCTACATAAACAACTTCGACATATAACAGCTACAAAAATTGCATGGCAAAATAGTACTATCAGATTTTGTTTTGCAAATTTAAATATTTACTAATGATAGTTAAACAAATACTACATTAAAAAATTGATATTAAATGTATCCATTAAACATACTACAATAAGTTCTAGAGAATTAACATGTGTTTAATGAACACAGGTGTTAACATTGAGTTGTACAAAAACAAAAATAGATATTTGAACTTGTAACACCTGCTAGAGTTTAACATTGGGCTGACATCCTTCCAAACATGTATGTAAAAAAAAAACTATACTTTCAGAAAACTATATAAGATCATTGCTGCTCCAGGGAAGGGTATTTACATTAGGGTTGTAGGTAGTTTTCAGTAGTTGGCGGGTAGGTCGTTGTGCCATCAGTGGGAGGGAGGTGAAATACAAACCTTCACTCAAAATTATCTTCATATATGTCCATGATACAGTTTTAGCATCCATCCTAGCCATAGCTAATATACTTGTAGGAAAGTATCAGTCCCTCTCTAATCGATCATCAGTAAAAGATCCATGAGACACCTTAATTTCCATGTCTTCTAAATGAAAGTTTTATCCAGATCAGCAGCTCTTGAAGTGGCTCCAAAGACACCTGTACCCTTCAGGAGGGTTGTTGTGGTCCAGCTATTTTTTAATAGTAATACTAAGTAGTTCTTTTTCCTTAACTTTCATTCTTTCACACATGTGCAGTGGAGTGTTTCAGACATTACAGGATATGTGATGTTACAACAAATTGAATGAGGAAGCAGATATGAAAATCTAGCTGCCTCTCATTAAATTAAATATTAAAGAGACTTATACATACATAAAATAATGCTACCCTTCTTACTATTTTCTCTATTTGGGAAGATCTAGATACTTATCATAAAAATATAATATTTATGTAAACAGGTAATTAGTTTATTGTTATCAAATAATAAATTCAATGTTCTGCTTTTTATTGCTAATGTGGTATCAAGAAATATAGCATATATTTTAAATGCTTTTAGAGATTTTCAATTATTAAGGATATAAAGTGGTACTAAAACTAAAATGTCTAAGAGTTGCTAATTTAGATTACCCCTAAAATGTTTCTATTTTAAATTTCTTTCATTCTCCAAAACTATTTCCATAAAGGCAGAATAATCAAATAGCAACCCTAGCTGAATAAAGAAAATAAAACTGCTTTTGTCCTATTTACCTCACAAGATTTTGTGAGTCAAATGTAAATTTGGGGAATTTAGTCTATTATAGCTGGGATGTTGGATTTGAACCTCAGTTCAAAACTTCACAATCTGTGTGACTTTATGCAAGGCACAGTATTACTCTTAGTTTTGATGTATTTTTCTCTATAAGAATGTAGAATCATCTATGGTTTAACATGTAAAACACTGAAAAATAAACTGGCATATATTAGACCTTCAATAAATAGCAGTTTGTCCTTATCATTTTATTGGCTAACATGGGAAAATAGTATATTAAAAATGTATTAGCTATTATATCTATTTTTGGATGACAATTTGACACTGATTTAGACAGAAAACCTAACATTAGAATTTAAAAAAAAAAATATTTTAAGAAATTAACTCATTACCAAAGAAAAGGAGCTATATGGTTACATATTAGCTCATCACTTTTGAAATGAAAAATCTCAACTGACCTTAAAATAGAAATTTCTGAAAATAATATCCACAAACAGTTTTTGTAGAGTTCATCCTAAGGATAAATACTGTCAAGTATTTTCAAGTCTCTTAAGAGCTCATGTGGATAGTCCATTGAGCCATCAGGTACAATAAATGTTTACTTATTCTCTTCACACTTATACATCTCTGCTGGTATTAATGTAACAGATTTCAGTTTGCCAGCTTCCCTCGGGAATAATATTGAAGAGTGAAAAAAATAATAAAAACCTCACTACTAGTAGGACCTGCCATCTCCTACTTGAAAATCTGAGTGAAATGTCGTCTTCATTCATTCATTCCACACATATATTTTTGACATCCACTATGTGCAAGACACAGATTCTAGATAAATATAATGACTGGAATAATAGTATTTATTCAGTCTTCAACTGCATGAGATACAGTTTGACTCTGCATTTTTTTAAATACAAAGGTAATTTCTATAATACTTTTCACATTCAATGTTTTAAATAAAAATGATCCAATATTTCAATTAGACAGAAACAGTCTAGCGAACTCTTTAAATATAGAAAGTAGAATCATGATTTTTAAATTGTCACTTTCCTTCAACTCCTGCACCAGGAGTTGCTTAGAATAGTCTCTTAGCTTCTAAGTCTCCCTTGTTCTGTCCCATGATATTATTTCTCATATACCATATTTATTTTCATTCTTGATCCTTTGCTTTCATTTAGATACAAGTCTCTGAATTCTATTATTGAGCACACTCTGAGAGAATGGAAGATGGCTGACAAAAGGAAAGATGCATTGAAAACATCCAAAGAATAGATGTTTACCCACCCAGTTTATGTGAAATATTTGAAGGCATTCCTGTAGTACAACTTGTGTGGATGAAGTTTTTTTATCCAATGAAGTATGGACTTAAGTAGCAGCAATTTTTTTAAATTACATGATTGGCTGCATATTTATTTTTGTGGGTCTGTATCCATGTTTTCACTCGCCCATGTCTTCTCTTTGCAACTCATCATGTTCTAAAAATGCCAATTTCAGAAAAGATTGCCCTAATCAGACGCATCATACACAAGCAAATATGCATGCTTTGTAAAATGAGAGATTTTCTTTCCTTTTTTTAGGAAAAAAAATAAGTCTGTCAAAATAATTGAGACGGTTTACACATTTTGTTGTCCTACAGTCCATTGGTCAAAATGAAGAAATTAATGGACATGTTGATTTGAAGAAATATAAAGGCAAAATTAATTTTGCTGAAAATGTGGTTAATAATTTGCAAACAAACATTTTCAGAATTATTCTTTACTAACAAATTTGGTGCCTAGTTAAATTGTTAAAATTATTTAGTGACAGGAGAATCCTTAAAACAGCCTTTTAATTAAAGTGTCCCCTTCTTCCCTAATGTAATTAATTGATGTAGTGATAGTAAAAAAAATAACAATAATAATCTGCACAGATGGGCTTCACAAAATCTAACAAAAAAAGGCACTACATTGCAATTATCCCTGTATTTTGGTAGATGAGTAACATTCTATTACCACAAATTCCTTCATTAAGAGTACAGTACTGTTTTTTTTTAACCTTTTTCTACTTTCACTTATTTCAGTCGTAGCTGAAATCAAGGATTGTCTTTATCTTACAGGAACAGGTCTGAGCTGCTCTTTTCAGAGATTGCCATCAATTTAGCTTTTAAGGAGAATCCAGAAGGAGCCATTTGTGCACACTGCAGCTGGCACTGTCTTCTAAAGAGATTAATCACACCGTCTCTACAGCAGGCCTCATCTACCCTATCCGCAGGAAGGGAGTCCCAGGTTTCCTCCCATACCCAGGTATCCATTTCGGCAGCTACACAAACTAGTGATTTGCCACCTGGCTTAATCATCAGGCCTATTTATCATTTCAGTCAGTCTTTGTGCAAGCTCAGACTCAACCCAAAATGCATTGTATTATAAACTATACAAAAATGACTCATGGACATTTCATGTTTCCTCATCATCTTTTTTTTCAGTTGAGAAAAAATAATTTATTGAGAGGCCAAAGGATGGCATTTCAAAGAGTTAATTTTATTAGAACGTATGTGGGCTACAGAAATATTTTAAGGCAAACTAAATAATGTATTTGTACCAGCTATGGACTTTGTAATGTATGGTAACACTGTAAAAACAGAGATGAGCACTAACTATAATGAGAAAATTTTAAATGTTTTAGACATGAGTAGTAGATTGGCACTGAAACAAAATCCAGTCTACAAATTTTTGCCAGCCATTCAAATTCCTTGGGAGAGTGAGGTGGGTTTGTTCAGTGCAGGGAAAATTGAAAACAGAGATAACTGGAGCTTAGAGAAAGAAGAGAAGAGAAAGAGAAAGGAAAGGAAACCTTCAAAGAGTTTTTTAACTTCTCAGAGGAGGAAAAGAAAGCTACGCAAAATAGTATTGGAGGACTAGTCTGCTTGGGACATACTCAAATCCTAACCCTAATTTTACAGAGATATTGCCTTTTTTCTTCAAACTTTTCTTTATTTTAAAATTATGATATAATCTAGTACACTGAAGACTCAGAACATGTTAAAACATTCTAGCTTGATGCATTATAAATCAAGTGGCAAATGAGTTGTAATGTGCATGTCAGGGTCAATTCATTGTTTGTAGCTAAATGAAGCACTGTGCCAAGAATGTTTTAAGTCCAGCTCTGTGTCTAGTTTCAATACAGAATCTGACCCCAGGTGGTGAGATAGGCATAGTGGCATTATATAATGGCTATCTCCATATTAAAATCTCTTGTTGATTTTTAATGATATTAAATCATATTATTTTATTGATGGCAAAGTTCTTCCATGATTTGTAACAAAAAATAATAATAATACAGTATACGCTATACAGTCTAGGCACTATGTTCTCTTTGAAGCCAGGACACACATGGTAACTTTGAACCATGATACATTCAAATAAATAGAATCCTAATAGGAATTCTGACCTTTAAAATCTCATGAAAACATTTTAAAAGCATACAAATTTATAGCCAAATGCAACTAAAATCCTGTATTTTTTTCTCTTCTCAAACACACCCAAATCCTGAAAACACACTTTGACACTTAATACATGCACATGTGTGTATACACTTGGAAACATACACACACATGCTTCCTTTGCCTCTGTATTCGTAGGAAGTCTAATTTACCTCTGCCCTAACTTCCTTCCACAAGAGAATTAGGCCACGATGTTTTTGTTTTTTCTTCTCTGCTCCCATTTGTAAACTTCCATACCAGAAATGCTCACAACCCTTATCTGGCAAAGCAGAAGCCTCCCAGGAAAGCCTAAGTGGGAGAGTCACTAACTAGACAGGTTTTGTTGGTAAGTCCTGGAGAGAGGCTGAAACCCACGGGATGATTTTATATGTGGCATAACAATGTTACATTTTGGAATCATGTCAGTGGCATGGCAGTCTGTGGCAGGCAGATTCGGGCTGAATCCCAGTTCATTAACTCTTTCCTGAACAAATACAGACAAAGGTATTTAAATGTTCTAAACTTTAGTTTCTTCCTTCATAAGCATTTGATAATAATTATTATTACCATATAGGAAAAATCAAATGAGCTAATGCATACAAATCACTTAGCACTGTGCTTGGCAATTGTTAACCCTTTTCATTGGTTCTGTTAACTGTTTTTCCCTTGGATCCCAGGGTATGCTGGTATAGATATGCCTCAACAGGCCGTATTTGATCTCAACATCTTGTCTTCAGTCCTTTAAGGGGTGTCTTTATCAAAATGTTTTCATTAAAACTATCTAAGTGGATTTTATTTTCTGCTAGCACTCTAACACACTGTCTATATATTGGTATACCTCTTACCAGTCCACTTTCTTGAACTCTAGAAATGCCTAAGTTCACTTTTCTATTTGACATCTGTGTAATAAAGAATTAATTTTACCTAAAGAAAGATCTGGCCTTTG
The DNA here is from genome assembly GCF_009761245.1 of Sapajus apella. Classification (NCBI taxonomy): domain Eukaryota; kingdom Metazoa; phylum Chordata; class Mammalia; order Primates; family Cebidae; genus Sapajus; species Sapajus apella. The sequence goes on from NW_022436946.1 coordinate 47,684,412, forward strand.
CCATTAGCTCCTGGGAGATAATTTCTAAGCCTTTGGCATGTCCTATCTAATAAGAGTGCTTTTGTTTACCTTCGTACCTTGGGCTAAGAATGTGATTAGTCTAACAATGTGATTCATTCAAGGCATCAGCCCAACATATGGAGGGGCTGGAGACTACAGGTTAGCCAGGTGGGTGGCTAGTCATCTCTACATGATCAAATCCTAATAAACACTTTGGACACTCAAGCTCTAGTGAGCTTGCCTGGTTGGCAATACTACATGCACATTGTCACAGGTCATTGCCTGGAGAAGCAAGCACTGTCCACAAATCCACTGGGAAAGAACAACTGAAAGGTCTGAGCATGGACTTCTCCTGGACTCCACCCTATCCACTTCTTCCACTGGCCAATGTTAACCTATATTGTTTGGCTGTTATAAATGGTATCCATGAGCATAACAGCTTCCAGTGCATTCTGTGACTCATTCTTGCAAATCATCAAACTTGAGAGTGATCTTTGAGATCCCTGAAATTGTAACTGGTGTCAGAAGTGAAGGTGACCTTGGAAGCCCTTAAACTTTGCAGTTGGTCTTAAAATGAGGGTGGTCTTCGGGGTGCCTAAATAATGTTATATCTTTATTTGGATGGTTAGTAGATATTACAAACAGTATTCCAAAACCAGTTCTCCATCTCTTTACTCTCCAAAGCTGCTCCTCCCTCAGTCATCTCTAAGCAGGATAATGGTAACTTACCTTTCCAGTTACTCAAGTCAAAAACATAGATGACACCTTTGATGGCATTCTTTCTGGTGCAAGCCACATCCAGCATTTTAGAAAATCTTATCTGATCTATCTTCAAAAATACCTAGAAAATAACCAACTGTTACCTCTTCCAGCATACTGGACTAAGCTACCACAATCTCTCAAATGGATTCTAACAAAAGCCTCCTAACTAGTATTGCTCCTATATATTTGTATATTCAGTAGCAATTCATAAACTTTAAGGTTTATTTTTTAAATATGGTGAATTTAGTGATAGAAACGTGGGAATAAAGAAGGCAGGAACTTGCCGAGGAGGTTTTGATGTAGTATTAAATACATGAAAGCAGCTAGCTGAAACCATATTCAGTGTCTTCCGGTATAAAATTTTAGATTTGACTCCATATACAATGAACTCCAAAGCAGAGATACAGTATGACAGTGGCTATGTTTCTCTTGACCAAGTGGAGGGAGTTACTGTGATTCCAGACAGTCTTTTCACAGACAATTGTATAGAAAACAGCATGGAGAACAGAATGCAGTCCTATTAGGTGGTGTCTTAGTGATATAACTGGAAGTCTCCGGTTCTGGGTGGAGAAAGCAGTAGGATTAAGGAAAATAAGGTGGACAGAGAGCGCCAGAACTCCCATCACATGCTTGATGCTGGGTCTGATATGTAAGACTAGCTCTACACCAACCCCATGGTCATGGCCAGGACTAAATTAAGGTGTTATATGGAGTGTATCTGATTCCAGCAGAGAAATGTTGAGGAAGGCAAGGGCTATGATATTGTTTAGCTGTGTCCCCATGCAAGTCTCATCCAGAATTGTAGCTCCCATAATCCCCACATGTCATAGGAGGGGCCCCATGGGAGGTAACTGAATCATGGGGGATGATTTTTCTATACTGTTATCTTGATGGTAAGTCTCACAAGAGTTGGTTTTATAAAAGGGCTGTTCCCCTGCACATGCTCTCTTGCCCGCCACCATGTAAGATGTGCTTTTGCTCCTCCTTAACCTTCTTCCATGCTTGTGAGACCTCCCCAGTCATCTGTGAGTTCATTAAGCCTCTTTCTCTTTATAAATGACCCAGTCTTGGAGATGTCTTCCTTAGCAGCATGGGAACAGACTAATACAGGCCACCAGCCTGATTATTACTTATAAAGTCAATACAAAAATATGCTGTTTCTACTTTCACTGACATGAAAAAAGCAATTATGCCATTATCAAAAAGTAAACAGTGCTTTTGGTCATGCCAACGCTAAAAGCCTTTAGCTTCTCAAGCTTTAGTCTAAGCTCAGTATGTGCTAAGGTCAATTTTCTGTTCAGAGTATTTCAGTTTGTGAGAAACCAGTAAAATTAATGTTGCATTTTAATACTGTCTCTTTGCTTATTGCTATTAAAATTTGCTTGCATCTCGATCATGAGAGAAATAAGCACATTAGTGACTGACATAGGAGCTGTGCTTACTGGAGCACCAGTCATGGACAGTGGCTTAGTTCTTTCTTGACTAGAGCCTGGACTCAAAAAATAAATTATCTGTTTCTTTTTTGTCCTATTTGTACAGCTGCTTTGTGTGGGCTTATATTTGATATAATGGGATGGTAAAAAGTTGGGCAGGTAAAAAGTTGGACAGTTTAATGAAAAAGCATTTGTATTTGTCAGGACTCTCTTGGTAAAATGTGCAGGTCCAACTCATGCTACACTGAGCAAAACTCACTGTCTCCCATAATTAAGAATAAACTCCAGGCATGGTTGAAACAAAAAATTCTTTCTTTGTTTCTCTGTTCTCCTTTCCTCTGTTACCTTAATTACTCCTTCCCTTTTTCCCATTTGATAGCACAAATGACCAACAGAATTTCACAGGCATAAAAAGATATTTTCCTCAAAAGTTCTGTCAGTATTTTAGGAAGGCCTCTGTCCCAGACGGGCATGATTTGGTGGGAGTAGAGAATTGTAGTTAGGTTAGCTGCCTACTGAATGGCATGAGTGGGTGACTAAAGAAGAAAATCAGCTTTGCCTGAACCATGTGGACTAAGAAGATTCCCTCGAAAGGATTCGGGGCACACAAACACAATCCAGAAATGCATCACAGCAATGTTTTAGAAACTCTTTAAACAGGATTATTGTAACTTCGGTCTGTGTCCAGAATTTGGTAATATTTTGATTCAATGGTTGTTTATAGTCAGTCACTCTTATTTTTCACCAAACTGGCATCTTTTTAAGAGCAGAAGACATATAGGTAGTTGCTTCATAATTAGACAAAGACAACAAGCATAATTGAGGAACATTCTGGGTAAATTGGAAGTTCTGTGTATTTCTCCTCCTGCTTCACAGCACACTTCATACTTCATCATACATACTTCGTCACCTGCTATCTTGTCGGTGTGGGTGACTCACCCTCAGTGGGGCTCACACACCTCATTGTTCAATTCTGACGGCCACTTTGCAGGCACCTTTGTCTCCTGACGATCTGTTCAGATGTACACCTGTCTTTCTGTCACTCTCACTGCCCTCTCAGCTTGTGATAACCCAACTTCAGCTCTCCAGACAGTGGCTGATTAGGTAGCCTGCTGTTCTTTAATCCCCACTTGTGCTCAAGTCAATGCCATTATGAACAGCAAATGATCCTTCACAGCTCTTATTTTGGCTCTGTCCCAGGATGCTGCTGTTATTGGTTTTATACTGGCACTTAATACATCAAATATGATTTAAAGTTGACATTGATGAAACAGCTTATGATGCTTTATGTTGCTGGGCTCATGACTAACAATAATTATCAGAACTTCTATGTCCTGTTGGGAATGCCAAGTAGAATGTAACTCTTTAGAATCTCAGGTTTTCTTTGATCTCTTTGTCCCAGAAATAATATCATCAATCCCAAAGTCTTCAGTAACTGTGCCTATTGAACATACATCTTATGAATGATTAAAAATGTAAGTATATCAGGAATACATGACAGCAAATATTTTGTACTTTGAATTGAGAATACAGAAGTGAAATACAAAAACATAAACAGTATATGTTCACCAACTGTGAGATTATAGGTGAGGCAGAAAATGCAAATCACTTTTCTTCAATGACTTATGCACAATAATGTAAGAATCTTCAAAGCACAACAGAAGTGTTCAGAATAAAATGCCTAAGAATGGGTAACCATTTAGCAAGTGGACAAGGATGGGTAACCAGTTAGCAAGTGGACAAGCAAAAGTACATACAAAACACCACTGTATGAGAATATAGAAAGTTGAAAAAGTCTTGTGTGATGTTTGCTGGATAGCTGGGGAATCAAGTAGAAGCTGTGCCATAGTAGGAAGCGAGGCTGGACTAGTGGTGGATAAAGACCACTTATGAAGGGCATCATGTTAGATTGCACTTTCCAAGAGAATGAATATCATAGTTGAAATTAGTTAAAAAATAATTCAGGCTTAAACTTAAAAATAATTTCTGCTTAAGCAGAAAAATCTAGGCAGTTTCATGAAACACAAGTGTGGGAATTCAGTAAGTCCTTAGAAGCAGAAACAAGGAGTTTCTAGTTAGAAAGAAATATTATTTTCTTTCTAACTAGACCAGCTTTCTCTGCTACACAGTTCACATAGATGACATGGCCATTATTCAACTACGGAGTCTAGCAGCTGGGAGAGAATAACTAATCTCTCTTCATCACAATTCCAAATTTCTAGAAGAAAGCATATAATTAGCCCAGAAGTTTTAACTCTTGGTCTAATCAACTGTACCCAGACTTATTTTAATGTATGAAATTACATTACCCAGTACTGGGCCCTACCTCTGAGGGTGAGGAAGCTGGAGTATTGTGTGAGTTAGGTAAATACATCCCTTGCCCACTGTGAAATCACTGAAGAAATTATGAATGATATGAACAAATTTTCTTGTTAAAAGATCACTTTGGCAGCCGGCAAGATGGCTGAAAACAAACAGCTCCAGTCTGCAGCTCCCAGCGAGACCAATGCAGAAGGCAGGTGATTTCTGCATTTCCAACTGAGGTACCTGGCTCATCTCACTAGGACTGATTAGACAGTGGGTGCAGCCCACGGAGGGTGAGTCAAAGCAGGGTGAGGCACCACCTCACCTGGGAAGCAGAAGGGGTTGGAGAACTCCCTCCCCTAGTCAAAAGAAGTCGTGAGAAATTCCGCTGTGAGGAATGGTGCATTCCAGCCCCCATACTACACTTTTCCCACGGTCTTTACAACGCACAGATCAGGCAATTCCCTCTGATGCCTACATCACCAGGGCCCTGGGCTTCAAGCACAAACCTGGGTGGCTGTTTGGGCAGACACTGAGCTAGCTGCAGGAATATTTTTTCATACCTCAGTGGTACCTGGAATGCCAGTGAGACAGAACCATTTGCTCTCCTGGAAAGGGGGCTGAAGCCAGGGAGCCAAGTGGTCTAGCTCAGTGGATTCCACTCCCACAGAGCCCAGTGAGCTAAGATCCACTGGCTTGAAATTCTCGCTGCAGCACAGTGGACTGAAGTCAATCTGGGATGCTCCAGCTTGGTTAGGGGATGGGTGTTTGCCATTAGTGAGGCTTGAGTAGGCAGTTTTCCCCTCACAGTGTAAACATAGTCACCAGGAAGTTCAAACAGGGCAGAGCTCAACACAGCTCAGCAAACCCACTGTAGCCATACTGCCTCTCTAGATTACTCCTCCCTAGGCAGGGCATCTCTGAAAGAATGGCAGCAGCCCCAGTCACGGGCTTATAGATAAAACTCCCATCTCCCTGGGACAGAGCATCTGGGGAAGGGGCGGCTGTGGGCGTAGCTTCAGCTGGCTTAAACGTTCCTGCCTGCCAGCTCTGAAGAAAGCAGTGGTTCTCCCAGCACAGTGCTCAAGCTCTGCCAAGGGACAGGCTGCCTCCTCAAGTGGGTCCCAGGCCCCTGTGCCTCCTGACTGGGAAACACCTCCCAGCAGGGGTCGACAGACACCTCGCACAGGAAAGCTCCAGCTGGCATCTGGAGGGTGCCCCTCTGGGATGAAGCTTCCAGAGGAAGGAACACACAGTAATCTTTACTGTTCTGCAGCCTCTGCTTGTGATACCCAGGCAATCAAAGACTGGAGAGGACCTCCAGCAAACTGCAGCAGACAGACCTGCAGCAGAGGGTCCTGACTGTTAGAAAGAAAACTAATAAACAAAAACGAATAGCATCAACATCAACAAAAAGGATGTCCACACAGAAAGTACATCTGAAGGTCACCAACATAAAAGACCAAAGGTAGATAAATCAATGCATATGAGAAAAAAAAAAAAAAAAAAAAAAAACAGTGCAAAAAGGCTGAAAATTCCAAAAACCACAATGCCTCTTCTCCTCCAACAGATCACAACTCTCGCCAGCAAGGGAACAATACTGGATTGAGAATGACTTTGATGAAATGACAGAGTCTGGCTTCAGGAAGTGGGTAATAACAAACTCCTTTGAGTTAAAGGAGCAAGTTCTAACCCAATGCAAGGAAGGTAAGAACCTTAAAAAAAGGTTAGAGGAATTGCTAACTACAATAACCAGTTTAGAGAAGAACATAAATTACCTGATATAGCTGAAAAAAACAGCATGAGAACTTCTTGAAGTATGCACAAATATCAATAGCCAAACTGATCAAGTGGAAGAAAGGATATCAGAGACTGAAGATCAACTTAATGAAATAAAGCGTGAAGACAAGATTAGAGAAAAAAGAATGAAAATGAATGAACAAAACCTCCAAGAAATATGGGACTATATGAAAAGACCAAATCTATGTTTTATTGATATACCTGAAAGTGATGGGGAGAATGGAACCAAGGTAAAAAAACACTCTTCAGGATATTGTCCTGGAGAACTTCCCAAACCTAGCAAGACAGGCCAACATTCAAATTCAGGAAATACAGAGAACACGACATAGATGCTCCTCCAGAAGAGTAACTCCAAGACACATAATTGTCAGATTCACCAAAATTAAAATGATAGAAAAAATGTTAAGGGCAGCCAGAGAGAAAGGTTGGGTTACTCACAAAGGAAATCCCATTAGACTAACAGTGATCTCTCTGCAGAAGCCTTACAAGCCAGAAGAGAGTGGGGGCCAATATTCAACATTCTTAAATAAAAGAATTTTCAACCCAGAATTTCATATCCAGCCAAACTAATCTTCATAAGTGAAGAAGAAATAAAATCCTTTACAGTCAAGCAAATACTGAGAAATTTTGTCACCATCAGGCCTGCCTTACAAGAGCTCCTGAAGAAAACACTATATACAGATAGGAAAAACTGATACCAGCCACTGCAAAAACCAAACTGTAAACAGTATGAAAAAAACTGTGTCAACTAACAAGCAAAATAACCAGCTAGCATCATAATGATAGGATCAAATTCACACATAACAATATTAACCTTAAATGTAAATGAATACATGCCCCAATTAAAAGACACAGACTGGCAAAATGGATAGTCAATACCTATCAGTGTACTGTATTCAGCAGATCCATCTCACATGCAAAGACGCACATAGGTTCATAATAAAGGGATGGGATAATATTTAACAAGCAAATGGAAAGCAAAAATAAGACAGGGGTGCAATTCTAGTCTGATAAAACAGACTTTAAACCAACAAAGATCAAAAAGACAAAGAAGGACAGTATATAATGGTAAAGTAGTCAACATAACAAGAAGAGCTAACTATCCTAAATATATGTGCGCCTAATACAGGAGAACCCAGTTTCATAAAACAAGTTTTTAGAGACCTACATAGACTCTCACACAATAATAGTGGGAGGTTTTAACACCCCCCTGTCAATATTAGACAGATCAACGAGACAGAAAATTAACAAGGATATTCAGGACTTGAACTCAGCTCTGGACCAAGCAGACCTAATAGGCATCTACAGAACTCTCCACCCCAAATCAACACAATATACATCCTTCTTAGCAGCATGTCACGCTTATTTTAAAATTGATCACAAAATTGGAAGTAATACACTCAGCAAATGTAAAAGAATGGAAGTCATAACAGTCTCTCAGACCACTGTGCAAACAAATTACAACTCAGGATTAAGAAGTTCACCCAAAACTCCACAACTATATGGAATGTGAACAACCTGCTCCTGAATGACTACTGGGGAAATAACAAAATTAAGGCAGAAGTAAGTTCTTTGAAACCAAGGTGAACAAAGACACAACATACCAGAATCTCTGGAATACAGCTAAGCAATGTATAGAGAGAAATTTATAGCATTAATGCACAAAAGAGAAAGTAGGAAAATCTAAAATCAACATCGTAACATGACAATTAAAAGAAGAAGAGAAGCAAGAACAAACAAATTCAAAAGCTAGCAAAGGACAAGAAATAACAGGTCAGAGCAGAACTGAAGGAGACAGAGACACAGAAAACCCTTCAAAAAATCAATGAATTCAGGAGCTGTGTTTTTAAATAGATTAACAAAATAGGCTGCTAACAGACTAATAAAGAAGAAAAGAGAGAAGAATCAAATAGATGCAATAAAAATGATAAAGGGGATATCAGCACTGATCCCACAGAAATAAAAACCACCATTGGAGAATTCTATAAATATCTCTATGCACACAAACTAGAAAATCTAGAAGAAATTGATAAATTCATGGACACATACATCCTCCCCAGGACTAAAATAGGAAGAAGTCAAATCCCTAATAGACCAATAACAAGTTATCAAATTGAGGCAGTAATTAATAGCCTACACCCCCCCCCAAAAAAAAAAGACCCAGAACCAGACAGATTCACAGCCATATTTTACCAGAGGTACAAATAGGAGCTCGTAATATTCCTTCTGAAACTATTCCAAACAAGAGAAAAAGAGGGACTCCTCCCTACCTCATTTTATGAGGCCAACATCATCCTGAGAGCAAAACATGGCAGAGACACAACTGAAAAAGAAAATTTCAGGCCAATATCCCTGATGAACATTGATGGGAAAATCCTCAATAAAATACCAGCAAACCAAATCCAGCAGCACATCAAAAAGCTTATCCACAACGATCAAATCAGCTGGGGTGAAAGGCTGGTTCAACAAACACAAATCAATAAACAGGACCCATCACATAAACAGAACCAATGACAAAAAACATATGATTATCTCAACAGATGCAGAAAACGCCTTTGATAAAATTAAAAAGCACTTCATGGAAAAACTCTTAATAAACTACATATTGATGGAGTGTATCTCATAATAAGAGCTATTTATGACATACCCACATCCAATATCATACTGAACAGGCAAAAGCTGGAAGTGTTCCCTTTGAAAACCGGCACAAGAAAAAGATGCCTTCTCTAACCACTCCTATTCAACATTGTATTGGAAGTTCTGGCCAGGGGAATAAGGCAAGAGAAAGAAATAAAGAATATTCAAATAGGAAGACAGGAAGTCAAATTGTCTCTGTTTGTAGATGACATGATTGTATACTTACAAAACCCCATCAACTCAGCCCCAAATCTCCTTAGGCTGATAAGCAACTTAAGCAAAGTCTCAGAATACAAAATTAATGTGCAAAAATCACAAGTATTCCTATAAAGCAATAACAAACAGGAGCCAAATTATGAGTGAAATCCCATTCACAGTTGCTACGAAGAGAATAAAATACCCAGGAATACAACTTACAAAGAATATGAAGAACCTCTTCAAGGAAATAAGAGAAAAAATAAAATAAAAAAAAATTCCATGCTCGTGGATAGGAAGAACCAATATCATGAAAATGGCCACGTGACTCAAAGTAATTTATAAATTCAATGTTATTCCCATCAAGCGACCACTGACTTTCTTCACAGAATTAGAAAAAAACGGCTTTAAATTTCATATGGAACTCAAAAAGAGCCCATATAGCCAAGATAATCCTAAGCAAAGAGAAAAAAGCTGGAGGTATCATGCTACCTGACTTCAAACTATACTACAAGGCTATAGTAACCAAAACAGCATGGTACTGCTACCAAAATGGATATATAGACCAATGGAACAGAACAGAGGCCTCAGAAATAATGCAACACATCTACAACCATCTGATCATTGACAAACTGATGAAAACAACCAATGGGGAAAAGAAACAAGCAATGGGAAAACTGGCTAGTCATATGCAGAAAACTGAAACTGGACCCTTTCCTTACACCTTATACAAAAATTAATTCCAGATGGATTAAAGACTTAAATGTAGGACCTAAAACCAAAAGACCCCAGAAAAAAACCTAGGCAATACTATTGAGGATATAAGCATAGGCAAAGACTTCATGACTAAAACACCAAAATCAATGGCAACAAAAGCCAAAATTGATAAATGGGATCAAATTACACTAAAGAGCTCTGCACAGCAAAAGAAACTATCATCAGAGTGAACAGGCAATCTACAGAATGGGGAAAAAATGTTGCAATCTATCCTCTGACAAAGGGGTAATACCTAGAATCTACAAGAAACTTAAACAAATTTACAATAAAAAAAACAAGCACCCTCATAAAAACTGGGCAAAGGATATGAACAGACACTTCTCAAAAGAAGACATTTATGTGGTCAACAAACATGAAAAAAAAGCTCATCATCACTGATCCCTGGACATTAGAGAAATGCAAATCAAAACCACAATCTCACACCAGTTAGAATGAAGATCGTTAAAAAGTCAGGAAACAACAGATGATGGAGAGGATGTGGAGACATAGGAACACTTTTACACTCTTGGTGAGAGTGTAAATAAGTTCAACCACTGTGGAAGACAGTATGGTAATTCCTCAAGGATTTAGAACCAGAAATACCATTTGACCCAGCAATCCCATTATTGAGTGCATATCCAAAGGATTATAAATCATTCTACTTAAAGACATATGCACATGTATGTTTATTACAGCACTATTCACAAGAGCAAAGACTTGAAAATAACCCAAATGCCCATCAATGATACAGTGGATAAAGAAAATCTGCCACATATACACCATGGAATACCATGAAGCCATAAAAAAGGATGATTTAACATCCTTTGCCGGGCCCTGGATGAAGCTGGAAGCCATTATTCTCAGAAAATTAACACATGAACAGAAAATCAAACACCACATGTTCTCACTCATAAGTGGAAGTTGAACAGTGAGAACACATGGACACAGGGAAGGGAACATCACTCACCAGTGCCTGTTAGGGGTTAGGGGGCTAGGGGAGGGATAGCATTAGGAGAAATACCTAACATAGATGGCAGGTTGATGGGTACAGCTAACCACCATGGCACGTGTATACCTATGGAACAAACCTGCACGTTCTGCACATGTATCCCAGAAATTAAAGTATAATAAAATAAATTATTAATTTTTTAAAAAGATCATTTTGATTGTATATTTAAGGGTGAGTTGATAAACTAGGGTATATTGAACTAGTGCATGATATTAATAGAAAGGAGGTCATCTTGCATTTTAGCTTCTATCAGCATAAATGAGAAAAGAACAGGGAGAATTCTCTCTACACTACATCTTATTCTATATTTGACTGATACCTTACCATGTATCTATATGCATTCTCTATTATTTATTTCCCTGGAAATAAAATTTCTTATAAAAAAAAGAATTTCACTGAGGCAACATGTTGAATTTTTGAATCTTGACATTAGTCAAAAGACCTTTGGGTTGCTATGAAACATATGCCACGCTGCTAACATAATAGACTTAAAACAATCAAGATCATAAGACTGGCATATGACAGTATAAATCCAATCCACTAATTTATAATAAAAATATAACACTATTCCAGGCATGGCAAAACTCAAATTGGCCATTGCTTTCTCAAGTTATGCAAGAAACTGTATCATAATCTGAAAATTGCTTAATATTCATTTGAAATCAGACTAAAGGGAATTGGCTCATTGTATTAGTCTGTTCTCATACTGCTGTAAAGATACTACCAAATACTGGGTAATTATAAAGGAAAGAGGTTTAATTGACTTGCAGTTCCCTATGGCTGAAGAGGCCTTAGGAAACTTAAAATCATGATGGAGGGCAAAGAGGCACATATTACATGATGGCAGGAGAGAGAACTATGAGGAAAAAAGGGAGAAAAGCCTCTGATAAAATCTTGTGAGAACTCAACTTACTATCGCAAGAACAGCATGGGGCAAAGTATCCCCATGATCCAATTACCTTCTACCAGGTCTCTCCCTAGATTCATGAGAATTAAGGGTATTACAATTCAAGATGAGATTTGAGTGGGACTCAAAGCCTACCATATCACTCAATAAATGTAATAATCATAGGTAACATTTATTGAAAATGTATATTTTCCTACAAAGGACAAAAACTCATCATTTTTTATGGCTGCATAGTATTCCATGGTGTATATGTGCCATATTTTCCCTGTTCAGTCTATCATCAATGGGCATTTGGGTTGGTTCCAAGTCTTTACTATTGTAAACAGTGCTGCAATGAACATTCATGTGCATGTGTCTTTACAATAGAACGATTTATAATCCTTTGGATATATACCCAGTAATGGGATTGCTGGGTCAAATGGAATTTCTATTTCTAGATCCTTAAGGAATCACCACACTGTCTTCCAGAATGGTTGAACTAATTTACCTGGAAACCATTATTCTCAGCAAACTGACACAAGAGCAGAAAATCAAACACCGCATGTACTCACTCATAGGCAGCTGTTGAACAATAAGAACACGTGGACACAGGGAGGGGAGCATCACACACTGAGGTCTGTTGGGGGGGGACTAGGGAAGGGACAGTGGGGGGTGGGGAGTTGGGCAGGGATAACATGGGGAGAAATGCCAGATATAGGTGATGGGGAGGAAGGCAGCAAACCACACTGCCATGTACGTACCTATGCAACATTCCTGCATGTTCATGTGTACCCCAAAACCTAAAACGCAATATGTATACAAACACACACACACACACACACACACACACACACACACACACACATATATATATATATATATAAGCAAGTGTGTATTTTATCCACAAGCACTCTATGGAGATGCAATATTTTCAGCCCCATCTGCAGATGAGGTGAAAACACTGATATCTAAAATATTTTCTTCTTCTTTTTTTTTTTTTTTTGAGACAGCATTTCACCATATTGGCCAAGCTGTTTTCAAACTCTTGACCTCAAGTGATCTGCCCACCTTGGCCTTCCAAAGTGTTGGGATTACAGGCGTGAGCTACCGCGCCTGGCAGTGGCATACTATTTTCAAAGGTCCATAGCTATTAAGTAGCAATGCCAGATTTAAACCCTGGAAGTCTTTCTCCAAATCTAGGACTCAGTCTTTGCATCCAGAGTGCAATATGACTGGCCTTATTGGTAGTAAATCATAAGGATCTATTTCCCACTAACAATTTTTGGAGAAGTGTTGTCTTTGGTTTTCCCTGCAACCCTCTGCTTTTAAGAAACTTAAATGTCTGACTTAAGTTAAATTCTCTTTGTGATAGACATACTCTTTCTTCTTTTTTTGGTTATATTGGTACCTTCAGTCAAGATGGGATGAAGTCTTGCTTAACTGGGAAGCTTTCTATGTTTTTTAAGGTAGCTTTGCAACTTTTCATAGTTATTCATTATGTGTCAGTTTCACAGTTTAACTATCAAAGGGCAGTTTAAGTTCCAAATGCTTCCAAAATAGTTTGCTTTTGCCCTTAACAATGACAATGGCTACTAAGTTTGTGCTGAAGGTTGAATTTTATTTGTCCCTATGTTTGGACAGTATAACTATCCTATTTGCTGAAATAAAAAGTCTGGCCTTGTATTTAAGCATAAGTCCTTTTTTATTTTTAAACACCCATTCCAAAATATTTTTAGAATTTAAACTTTTTAATATTTTCTTCATTTGTAGTGTCTTTAATATTTTTATCTTACACCTTTCTGATTGCCATTTATCATTTCTCTTTTTTTTTTTTTTTTTTTTTTTTTTTTTTTTTTTT